>NC_057804.1:77903672-78083249 GCF_018294505.1 Triticum aestivum
CTTAGACCATGAGATCGTGTAACTCCCGGATGCCGTAAGAGTGCTTTGGGTGTACCAAACGTCACAACGTATCTGGGTGACTATAAAGGTGCACTACAGGTATTTCCGAAAGTGTCTGTTGGGTTGACACGGATTGAGACTGGGATTTGTCACTCCGGATTACGGAGAGGTATCACTGGGCCCACTCGGTAGTGCATCATCATAATGAGCTCAAAGTGACCAAGTGTCTGGTCACGGGATCATGCATTACGGTACGAGTAAAGTGACTTGCCGGTAACGAGACTGAACGAGGTATTGGGATACCGGCGATCGAGTCTCGGGCAAGTAACATACCGACTGACAAAGGGAATTGCATACGGGGTTGATTGAATCCTCGACATCGTGGTTCATCCGATGACATCATCGAGGAGCATGTGGGAGCCAACATGGGTATCCAGATCCCGCTGTTGGTTATTTCCCGAGAGTCGTCTCGGTCATGTCTACGTGTCTCCCGAACCCGTAGGGTCTACACACTTAAGGTTCGGTGACGCTAGGGTTATTAGGAAGACTTGTATGTGACTACCAAATGTTGTTCGGAGTCCCGGATGAGATCCCGGACGTCACGAGGAGTTCCGTAAGGGTCCGGAGGTAAAGATTTATATATGGGAAGTCGTCAAACGGACACCGGAAAGGTTCGGGGTCATATCGGTATTGTACCGGGACCACCGGAGGGGTTCCGAGGGTCCACCGGGAGGGGCCACCCCTCCCGGGGGGGCACATGGGCTGCGTGGGGATAGCAGCCAGCCCCTGGTGGGCTGGGCGCCCCCCCCCTTGGGCCCATGCGCCTAGGGTTGGGGGGGAAACCCTAAGGGGGGCGCACCCCCCTTGCTTGGGGGGCAAGCCACCCCTCCCTGGCCGCCGCCCCCCTCTAGATCCCATCTAGAGGGGCCGGCCCCCCTTGCCCCTTCCCCTATAAATAGAGGGGTGAGGGGAGGGCAGCCGCACCACAAGTCAAGGCGCAGCCCTCCCCTCCCCAACACCTCTCCTCCTCCGTTGTGTGCTCGGCGAAGCCCTGTCGGAGTACTGCTTCTCCACCATCATCACGCCGTCGTGCTGCCGGTGGAGCTGTCTTCCTCAACCTCTCCTTCCTCCTTGCTGGATCAAGACGAAGGAGACGTCACCCGTACCGTACGTGTGTTGAACGCGGAGGTGCTGTCCGTTCAGCACTTGGTCATCGTTGATCTGAATCACGTCGAGTACGACTCCATCATCACCGCTCCCTCGAACGCTTCCGTACGCGATCTACAAGTGGTATGTAGATGCAAACTCACTCCCTTGACTCGTTGCTTAGATGAACTCATAGATGGATCTTGGTGAAACCGTAGGAAAAATTTTAATTTTCTGCAACGTTCCCCAACACCATCATCACATGATTGCATACATGTAGGGGGAGTTAATGCATGTCTTGCCAAAGCTTTACTTGCTATTTCCTTCATATCCTTATCTAAAGCTTTGATGTATGTTGCCATCAATTACCAAAAAGGGGGAGATTGAAAGCACAAGTGCTCCCTGGGTGATTTTGGTAATTAATGTCAACATATCTCGTGTTGGACTAATACTTCTACCTTGTATATTTCAGATGAGTTCAACATTGGAGTGGCATGGATATGGATAAGAGGATGTGGAACCCCTTCAATATGCTAAGGACAAATATTGGCAAAAGCTCAAGACTCTACATTTTCATTTTAGTGATCAAGATCACATTGAGTCCATAGGAAAGCCAATACTATTAAAAGGGGATGAGGTGTTGCTTAATGGCTTGCTTGCTCAAAGTGCTTAGTGATATGCTCCAAAGCCCTTAACCAATTTCTCATATCCACATATGTCCTAAACCTAAAGTCAAACTCGGCCCCACCGATTTGATCTATCTGGCGCCACCGAGTTCATCTGATACAGCCACTGCCAAACCCTAATCAGTTTGGTCTCACCGATGGGATCTCGGTCTCACCGGGATGGGCTTGCAAATTCTCTGTGATCTATTGCAACAATTTTGGTCTTACCGAGTTTGTTCAGTCGGTCCCACCGAGTTTGCTTGACCAATACTTAGTTTGCTTGTTACCAAAATAGGTCCCACCAAGTTTGAGTAATCGGTCAAACCGAGTTGAGGTTTTACCCTAATCCCTGCACATCGGTCCCACTGAGTTGACCTTGTCAGTCCCACCAAAAACGCTAACGTTCACATTTTGACCCGAATCGGTCTGACCGAGTTTTACCATTCGGTCCCACCGAGTTTGGAAATCTGTGTGTAATGGCTAGATTTTGTGTGGAGGCTATATATACCCCTCCACCTACTCTTCATTTGTGGAGAGAGCCATCAGAACGTGTCTACCGCTTCCAGCATTTATTTTCTGAGAGAGAACCACATACTAATGTGTTGATGCCAAGATATTCCAATCCAACCACAAGAATCTTGATCTCTAGCCTTCCCCAAGTTTCTTTCCACTCAAATCATCTTTCCACCATAGACAAATTTGTATGTGTGAGAGAGAGTTGAGTGTTGAGGAAACTATCATTTGAAGCACAAGAGCAAGGAGTTCATCATCAACACACCATCTGTTACCTTTTGGAGAGTGGTGTCTCCTAGATTGGTTAGGTGTCACTTGGGATCCTCCGTCAAGATTGTGGAGTTGAACCAAGGAGTTTGTAAGGGCAAGGAGATCACCTAATTCGTGAAGATCTACCCTAGTGAGGCAAGTCCTTCATGGGTGAAGGCCATGGTGGGAATACAAGGTTGCTTCTTCATGGACCCTTCGTGGGTGGAGCCCTCCGTGGACTCGCACAACAGTTACCCTTCGTGGGTTGAAGTCTCCACCAACGTGGATGTACGATAGCACCACCTATCGAAACCACGCCAAAAATCTTCGTGTCTCCAATTACGTTTGCACACTCCAATTCCATCCATTTACTTTCATGCAAGTTGCATGCTTTACTTTCCGCTACTCATATACTCTTTGCATGCTTATTTGAATTACATTGTGTATGCTTTAAATTGTGTTAATCTACCACCTCAACTTAAAAACTGTCACCTTTGTTTATTGAGGGTCTAATCACCCTCCCCCCCCCTCTAAAACCTCTTCTCGATCCTTTCACTTGACAATGATGCCTCCGGCAGCAAACACTTAAAGTACTCAAGTTCCTTGGCCACTGACTGTATCTCATGAGTCTGCTGAACAACAGAGCGCTCATCAGTCATCTTGTAGTCATACAATTGCTCCATGACGTACAACTCGCTGCCAGCATCCGATGCACCAAACTTGGCCTCGAGTGCAGCCCACATGTCCTTGTCGTCGTCAAACGACATATATGAATCCACAATGGAATCGTCAAGAACAGTCAGAAGGGCGCCCTTGAAGAGGGTATCCATCTTCTCAAAAAGGTTCCTACTGTGCAGGATTAAGATCGCCCTCAGGCTTGCCCTTAGTGGCGTTATAACAGTACATGGTCTGAAACCAGTAAGTTTCTCTGGTGCGCCACCTCTTATATTGCACCCCCTTGAAGGTAGGTGGCTTCAAATGCGCAGCAAAAGCACTCGTAGTAAATTGCATATAGTTAGGTTTTTGAATCGTTGAATATTGAGAAAATTACTACAAGATTTAATCCGAATAAATAGTAAATAAATCATGACGACAGTAGTAGGGAATGAACTAATCATGCAGACTAGCAAAGCAAATGAACGGATCAAATCTAAGGTACAGACTAGAAATAGGAATTCTAGTACGATCTCAAACAAGGAGGACAAGACCACATATGGTGCAGCGGGAGCAGGACCGCCGGCGTTGACGTTGTCTCCCATGTCGTTGATGAAGAGGTTGCCGAGGTTGGGGAAGAAGTTGTCGTTGGCGTAGTCGTCGCTAGCAGTAGTCGCGCGAGTGCGCTCCGCAAAACCCCGATCGCCCTCTCCCGTCCAGGATCACGAGAGGCGAGGTTCCGAAGGCCTGCTGTCCCTTCTCGCGGTGCACGCCGGAAGGAGGGATGGAGAAGACTTGTGTGGCGGCGCAATGTTCTGAAACGATGTGAAACCATATGATAGGGCGGCGGTTAGGGTAGACGCATGTCTAACTATATAATGCGGGTCGGGTAGGTCGATCCCACGTCCATGTCACGATCCAAAAGAACCGAAAATGGTTCAATAATTAAGCATTCATTAATTATTAATTAATAACTCATTAATCTTTCCCGAGCAGCAAAATATAGATAACGTGCATAGCTTTGTCCTCGGCTCGGCTCATTCCCGGAATGCAGCGAGGCATGGCGTGGTATGGCGAGCGTGGAGGAGGAGCGCGCGTGTAAGTCTCTTATTCTCATGCTCATACAAGTGCTAGAAAAGCTCACCTTATAAAGAGGTCTCATTCACAGCCATGCATGAATGAGCCACCAGAATTTCAGATTTGTAGTTGGGCTTTGGGTCAAAGGCCTAATAACAAATTGCAACAATATACAATTTGATATTGTAGTTGTAAAATGTTTTCTCTATAAACTTGGTAAAAGTTTGCAAATTTTGACTTACAAAAAAAATTGTACATACTAAATTATGGGATGAGGGAGTACTTGGTAGCAGACTCGTAAATTTTGCGCTAACTGCACTAAAGCTCTAACAGTATACTACACTCTCCGTTTCAAAATAGATGACCCAATTTTGTACTAACGTTGCGACGTACCACTGATTAATTAAGAGCCACGTGTTTCTGGCATAGTGGTATTGATGTACATTTCGTACCATGCCATGCCATTGCCATGCGTGAATGCATCGATCAGAGTCACGGGTACCATGTGCATGCACCTGATCAGGCCTGAGCTGATTCCACAGTGATTCCTGCGTAGGCAAATAGTGCAGGTTGCATGTAGCAACAGAGCCATCGACGCCGGGTATGCAGTGAAATGTGATCAGAGTACATGGTGTGATCGGTGGCTGATGCGTGCATCGGCATGGCTGGTGGCCTTGATTGGTTATCTAGAAGCAGCAGAGCATGCATGCAGGCCATGCCCTGAGAACCTGAACCCCCTGTCTTGCTCCGTTCAGCATGGCTTAATCTATGCCTGTACAGTTCGGCCACGTCCGTGCGTCAAGTGACTAGCTATATCTAGAATATACACATGTGTTTTTATCTGGTAAAATATATACACAAGGAAATGCACGTACGTGCATATGTTGAACACCCGCACGAGGAGGAGAATTTTGGGTTGAAATTATCGGAGGAAGTGTACTTTTACATCCCATCCAAAATGAGTATCATCGTGGTTTTCAAATTTGAACTAAAGCCATCACATTTATTTTGGATCGGAGAGAGTACAGAATACTGTGGATACGACTGCCATTGGTGAGCCAGCTGTTAGTGGCCACATTATTGTTTGAGGTCTCCCATAGTCCCATGCATGCTGCCGCACGGATGAAGTACCCGATAAAAAGGTTCAAATCTAGTACAGGGAAGCAGCTGTAAATTAACTACCGTGCAATAATGCAAGATTAGTTCATCTCTGCTTTTCGTTTGGGCGCACTGCATGCCTACTCGCGCACATCGCCCCCTGGGTAAAAATTTCATGCCAAGGACTACAAGGCGTAATCTGGACGTGTAATTTCCGGCCAGGCGCTCCCACGACCCCAACCCAGCCTACCGTCGGCCCCTTTTCGCAGCTGTGTTGTGCTGCTCTGAACGTGCCATGTCGAATCAATCTATAAGAAAAAGTAAGAATCTAAGGAATCTATTTTGTTTTCGCAAAAGAAAAAAAAGGAATCTATTTTGTTAAAAATAGCAAAAGCGGATCCGTACTACCATATATAGATGTTACATCGGCACCCATATATGGCATAGCAGTACCGACAGACCGAGGGGAGTGCTATCCCACTGAGCCACTGACAGAGCATCCATTTTTTAGGTCTTATATCTCAGTTAGCTAATCAGCTCTGGTTTCCAGGCTCCCCGGGCCGCATAGTGCATGTTACAGGTGCACGTACGTCCTCGCTAATGCTTTGCTCCAACCGTGTTAAGGACGTACAATTAGTTGGTGCTAATCTCTGTTATCCGTACAATTGAAACAGTTCGTGCGATCCCAAGCTGTTCAATGGACAGCGGTGCCAGCTAACCGACGGAGAGAAGGTAGATCACTATGCAAGTAAAGATTCTTGGTGACCCAAGTCAAGATCTACGTACGCATCAAGCAGAACAGTGAGGAGGTCGATATATACTCCTACTGAGTAACACCGAGCTAGCTAGGCAAAGTGTGAAACTGCATGCAGGTGTGGATAATGGCTGTATAATACTTCCTCCGTTTTCTTACTCTGCATATAAGATTTGGTGAAAGTCAAACTTTGTTAACTATGACTAAGATTATAGAAAAAATTATCAAGATTCACAATATGAAATCAATATAGTTAGATGCATCATGAAATTAGTTTTCATACCATATAGCTTTAGTATTGTAGATGTTAATATTTTTTTCTATAAAGTTGGTCAAACTTTTCAAAGTTTGACTTTGACCAAATCTTATATGCAAACTAAAAAGAAACAAAGAGAGTACTACGTAGTATGAACAAGCTTATCGACCGATAACTATGGTTGACATCGCTTGATATATAGAATTAGAGCATCTCCACTCGTTTGCCCCCCCCCCCCAACCCCCCAGGCATTTTTTGGGCGCTTGGGGAGCCGCCGGCGAAAATTTTGGCCGGGGGGAGGGGGGGCAAAAATTTCCACTTTTTGCGCCCCCAGGAAGTAGTGGTCGCGGGCGGAGTCGCTGTGGAGCGCGTCGAGGCTCCTCAGGTCACCGACGGTGGACACAGAGGCCGGTGTGGATATGGCGAACAGGGAGAGGAAGGACCTGGTCTTGGGCGTCACCGGCGAGGAGGGCGAGAGGACCCGCCGCTGCCGGACGGCGACGAGGAGCCCGACGACATCAAATGCGGAGGCGCGCCCCCCTGGCGTGCAGCGGCGAGGAAGAGGACGTGACGTCGATGCCGAGGTCGGCGAGCAGCGCGTCGATATCGTAGACGTGCCCAGCTTCCGCTGACGCGTGGGCTGCCGCGGCTGACGGTGTGGCCGCGCGAGGAGGAGGTCCCCGACGTCTTTGGACCCCGCGCGTCGCGGCTGTGAGCGCGAGGTGGACGCCCGCACGGGGGAGGCCGGGGCAGAGAAGGAGGAGGAGCGGTGGAAGGCGGTGTCAAGTCGGGGTCACAGTGACGCTCGAGGTGGGCGACGGGGTGGGGTAGGTGGAAAGACAGGAGAGAGAGAGGGAAAAGGTGGCTGACTGTGGGCCAATTGCATGTGATAAAGTAGCGCCGGTGTCCCCAACTCCCCCAGCGCGTTGGGTTTCCCCTGTGAGTGCTGGCCGAAACTTTGGCCAAATCTGGCGAAAACAAGCTCTTCGGTGCACGGCTGGGACATTTTTTTAGCCGGCGAAAAAAAAAATGGTCCTGATGGGCTGTCATGGGACGGCTGGAGATGCTCTTGGCCAATGGATATATCCTTGGCTAGGAATGGCATAATTAGCCTTAGCTAGAAGTATGTTGTATACTAGCGTTCTTCTTTTTTACTCAACCGGTTTACTGCGGAAATGCTAACCCTACGGGAAGATATCTACAGACTGGGATTGTACGGTTTACTGGGACTGAGGCACCTTTTAATTGAAGTTGTCGATCGTGTGGGCGCGGGGAAGTAGGTAGGCTGATGCTGATCCTCTAGAAATAGGTTGGCACTGGGGAGGATACATGCCTACATACGTGGTATTCGCGTGGATGATTATCCGCATTACGACAAAGCTAAATACCTACGACTGGTCATTAGCGACAGGCACGCATGATCCGCATCGACCTCCCGCACTGGATAGATCGCTAGCTTTTCTTTTCGAGGAAGAAAAATAATGCGCCAGATGGGAATCAAACCCAAGACACACAGGCTAAATTTGCAACCTTCGACCAACAAGCTACAACATCTTAGTTGTATGAATTGGAAAACATAAGAACTTAACCTTTTATACCTCATAGCATCAAAATAAAAGTTGTGCTAATTCCAGAATTTTTTTGCTGGGAGCTAGAGTCAAACTTCAGAATCAAGAATTGTGACGAGGGACATGATTTTTTTTTTGAAGAATTTTTGCGTGGTGTAGTACTTGCGTCAATTCCTAAAGCTCGACTGGAAGTTAGTGATAGATCCGTACGACCTGATCGTTGCTCGTTGTGGATCGCACGACCCCAAGCACCCCGTCCGGATAGCCCGCACAACCCACATATATCCCGATGCTGGCCCGTTCCCACTACTTTTTTTCCTCACATCATCACATCCCATTGGCCCATGTTCCTAAAATAAGAGGACCATTTACCGATCGCATCCTTGCCCGCGTTTCAAAAAAAATTGATAGCTTTCTGTGCTGGATAAGAATCGAACCCTGTTCCTCAAGTAGTAATTTCTACGACACAAACCACTAGCCCGGCTTCGGATTTGCTGTTTTTGAAACAAGTTTACATGATACTTGTTCTTGGTTAATACGAATTTGAACATTAAAAAATAGTGGTCCGGTCAATGATTTCCCCACTAACGTGATTCTTTTGACCTCATTTTTTTGTTGAAACATCCCGCAATAATGTTGTGTGAATAACGTGGTCACTAACGCACCGCGAACCTGATAACTTACATACAAACACCCCGATAACTCACACATCACAGACCCGATAATTTATGTACCCTGGTCTTGATAAATTTGTCAGGGAGGGGGGGGGGGTGATCAAGTATCCCTCGACAACTTTCGTGTGAATAGCATGGTAACTCACACATCGGAGACCCGATAACTTATGCCCCCCGGTCCTGGTACTTTTCGTGAGGGAGGGGTGATGAAATATACCCTCGATAACTTTTATGTGAATTGCTCGGTAACTCACACCTCGTGGACCTGGTAACTAATGCACCCCAGTCTTTTGGTAAATTTGGTGACTCGGTGGGGGGACGGTGGTTGATGAAATATACATTTTGGTAAATTTTTGTGCGAATAACATGATAATTCACACATTGCAGACCTGAGAACTTATGTGCCCCAGTCTTGGTAACTGTGGCGACGATGGTGAGGGGTGGGGGAGGGTTGTTGATGAAATATACCTCCGGTAATTTTTTTATCAATATCATGGTAACTTACAAGTCATAGACCCGATAACTTGGTTTGGGGGGGGGGGGGGGGGTTGATGAAATATATCCTTGATAACTTTTTGTGTGAATAACATGATAACTCACACATCTCAGCCCTGATAACTTATGTGCCCCGGTCTTTTTGGTAAATTTGGTGACCATGCGGGGGAGGGTGGTTGATGAAATATACCCTTTGGTAACTTTTTGTGTGAATAACATGATAACTCACACATCACAGTCTGATAACTTATGTGCCCCAGTCCTAATAACTTTGGTGACGGTGGTGAGTGGTGGGGGAGGGTTGTTGACGAAATATACCTCCAGTAACTTTTTTGTCAATATCATGGTAACTCACACATCATAGACCTGATAACTTTGGTGTGTGTGTGGGGGGGGGGGGGTGATCGAGGGGTGGTGATCAAGTATCCCCCGGTAACTTTCGTGTGAATAGCATGGTAACTCACACATCGGAGACCCGAAACTTAGTCGCTTCCGTTACTGAAATATGTCCCAGTAACTTTTTGTTGTCGAAACATACCCCAATGTGAAGTTACCACTACCCCATGCTAAAGTTATCGTGCTTCTCATTATATAGTCATTAACCTTCTCATATTATAGTTATCAGGCTTATCATAGTATAGTTATCATGTTGCTCAAGTCATAGTTATCACGCTGGTCATGCCAAAGTTACCAAGCAAAAACAATTATTATCGTTGATATGACAGAAAAAAGAAAGGTTAAAATAACCTTGTTTATATTCAATAGACAACAACTAAGGGTGGCTCAGTTGGTTATTGGGCTCAAACTCTAACGAATAGACCTGGGTTCAACTCCCCTTATCTGTCGCTAACGACTGGTCGTTAGCACAGTCCATCGCATTATACTGTAGGCCATTAGCCAACTGTTGCGCCGTCTACAAAACGGCACAAGGAGAAGACCCGACCAGATGGAGCACATTATATATGCATTGCAAGCCTTGTTGGGCAAACGCATAAGGCTAGCCAGCGCACATGTACGTACGTACAGAGACAAGCTTGACCACACGCGCCTACATGCAGATCTGTACTACTATACCTGAAATCGATCTATACATGCATGCATCCCCCCACGTACGTACATCGATCGATCGATCAGCTTTCTACTAGGTAGTAGCTTCTTTGCCCGGCGTGCGGAATCACCAGTCGAATGAATGAAGGGAGACCCCGATCGGTCGCTGGATATATTATTGGCGAGTGCATGCAATGCAATGCAACCACACCACCGCGCGCGGGCGCGACATGATACGATACCCTCAGGCTAAGCTGGTCCCGTGCGTAGCATAGGTACGTCCGACACGCACGGAAGCAGAATTGATTTCAGCGCCAACGGTCTCCCTCGACGATCGTCCCGGCCAGCGTGGACCGGACCGTGCACCGTGCGTCCTCATCCGTCCACCCCTATACTAGCTAGGAGAATCATGACAAAAGGTGAAGACCATCTCCGGTCAGTTACCATGCATTGTTGAAAATTTGAACGCAGCACCGTATGCTTATGTATATGTAGCGTGTCGATCGGCTTTCCTGCAAGGCAATCATCAAGTAAAGCAATGACTCGTAGCATTTACATGCCGTTCACCAGCTCACGCTACTCGTAGAAAACAGTAAGCGATGTAGATGTACTACATGCACAGTCGTTTCCCTCTTTCCCGGAAGAGAGCAGAGCACTGGGGTCATGGGCCCGGCCGGCCCCAGGGCTATCGAGGCCAACCCAATTTAAGTTTGCCGCACATGCGCACATGCATACGCTCGGACGAGAATGGCACGCTCCTAACCAGGAACATGATAATGATACGCATGTACGACTCCCGAAATTGGAGTACTAGGCAAGGCTAGCCAGTAGCGCAACGTACATGCATATGCCTGCACCCCCATGCATGCATGCATGCATTGGTCTCGATCGCCCTCGATGGTTGATGATTTGCATTGTGTACATGCACGCACGCCGCTGCTTTCGGCTCGATGATTCGCCAGCCACATGCTTGTACCTAGTACAGTATATACCACATGCATCTGCGTGCGGCGCCGGCTCTACGTATAATTGCATGCACCATGTATTGGTGTGTTGGTTTAGTCGTCCTGACCCGTCATATGCAATTATGCATGCAGGCGGCCTCTGGAGAGTTGAGCACGATAAGAGAGTCGTACGAGTGTACATGTGTGTTGCCCCAGCTAAACTCGTGAAATCAAGGCCATCTGTTATCTCGCGCATCTGCATATCGATCAGTGTGCGTACTAGGCGTGGTCTACACATCTGGCTACCTGTTAATCCTTGACGTAGCTAGTGCATGGGAAATATGGTGTACCAAATCTAGCTTGGAAAATCAGCACCGGAAACATCGGAGTCTATGATGGTTGATCATTCGCACACTGGACACAGAGACCAGCGATGGTACCGTCAGAAGTAGGAAAGGGCGATCGAGATTAGCTCGCCGTACGTACGTACGTGTAACACACCGTCGAGCAGCACATTAACACCGAACACCGAGAGCAAAACAGTGAAAGCAAAAGCACACAACACATGCAGCTGCACATGGAAAGCAGAAAGGATCAACGGAGGAATGACACCGACACCACATGCATGGAGCGAGGCGTACGTCTTACACATGCCCGGCCACTGTAGGGATCAGGAACGGCCCATGTCACGTCACGTCAAAAACTGGACTAGAGCGTCCCTCGATCCATGTTCATCGTGCAACAAAACTAGTAGTCAGTGTTAATCATCGGTGCCTTTTTACCCTGCCTGAATCTGAATTGCCTTTTCGTTGATTGATGGGTGCTTGGAGTGGAAGCAACATCAGGGCCGGAAAGAAGAAGGCACAGTGCCGCACCGTCGGCCGGCCGGGCCGGGCCGAACCGGATCGGACGCTGTGGCGAGTAGCTTTTCCGCGGCACGATCGGTCTGTGCTGTGATGTGCTGGTGCACTCAGGCCAGGCCAGGCTCGGTCACCGTACGTGCACATCACGGCCGCCGTGCGCCTGCGCCCCACCGGCCGGCCACCACCAGGTCCAGGTGGTTCCTGTGTTGCTGCACGCGATCGGGCTGAGGTTTCCATGTGGTGCGTACCTCGACTGGTCGACCGCGGCCGCGGAGCTGCGCAGGCAGGCGGTAGTGGCGGCGCAGTATCGCTTGATCGTCTCAGTGGAGTAGGTGCCAAGCCATGCATGGCATGCCGCCGTGCTGCAGGAGGGCAGGCCGGGGTGCGCGCGGCCGCTGCATTGGCACTGGCAGTGGCAGTGGCAGGGACGCGATCGATGCACGCTTGCCGCGCCTTGCAGCGACACTTCCGCAGTGGCCGGCGCCGGTTTCTGGCAGTGGCTGGGTTGGTTTGTTGGTTGTTGAGTGCGAGTGCCACTGCCAGGAGTGGAGCTCTAGTGTCAACGGCCCGCCGCAAAGGATCGTACGTCATCCTGCAGTCTTTTTCTTAGAAAATATCATCCATGCAGTAATGTCGCATACTCTAGTACGCTTGTTCTTTTGAGAAATGCATACTCTACTTCTTTATTACCTTTTGGGACTGTGGTGCGCCTCGCCGCCAGTGGGAGCAACTGGGCCGGCCCAACGGCACCGTGCTTAACACCGATGAATTCTAAATATCCCTAAAAAAACCTATAAGAATATAAAGCGGGGAACCCTTTTAAGAAAACCTATGAATTCTAAATGTGCCTAACAATACTTCAAATGAGAATAATATCAAAAAAAATATTTACAATAATACATAGAGTAGTGTCTCATTGACTACGAAAACTTGCTCATTTATAAGAATTAATAAACTGTCCATGCACGCCAAAAAATGATTTTAGACCAAATTTTAAGGCTGGTTGTAATGGAAGTATCATAGCTAGTATCATGCATGCCAACTAGGCAATTTAGATGAGGTGGCATAGAATTAAATGCGGAAAGAGAGGGTTGAGTATCATATCATGATACCGTATCATAATAAATGCAATCCTATTATGTGTCATGCATGGCAATAAATTAAGTCATCTATGATACTACTATATGATACTATGCATTAGGGAGGTAGTATCATATACTAGTATCATATGGATGATATTAACTTATGATACTACCCATTACAAACAGCCTAAACGACAATTGTATTTTCCGAACGTTCGGATCTTGGGAATAGATCCGAACGACCTACCTGGCGTCGGATGAGGATCGTGCGGCTCGCATGCCCTTGATTCCCTCCCGCAACTGGCGCGTCCCTCATTCCCTCCCATAACTCCCCTCCTGGTTTAACTGCTCCAGCGAATTATTCTCTGACTCCTTAATTACCGTGATTGACATGCAAAAATTCCCTCCCGCAACTCCTGAGGTTCTTTAACTGTCCAATCGAATTTTTCTCTGATCCCTTCCTTAATAAGCGGGATTGATGTGCGTCTTAATTCGTCATACAAAAATATCTCCAAATCCTTAACTAGCGTGATTGATGGGCATCTTAATTCTGCATGTTATAAGCATGTTTTTCTTTTTTAGGAAAAAACTATGTGCAGATTAAGAATCGAACTCTCACCTTTGCAATTTATTTACTAGGCTGTTTAAATGGATGGACTAACCACCTAGCCCAGGCATTGGTTGTGTATATGGTATATGAACTCTGTTCTCTAATTTCAAGGGTGTTGGCACCGGAAAGATCTGAACAGTTACTAGAGATAAATATTGATGAAACATGCTATGACAATTTCTATGTACATAGCATGATAATCTATGCACCACAGAGCTGATAACTTACGTACCCGTAAAAAAATAAGCTGATAACTTACGTATGAACGCCGTGATAACTTTGACCCGAGAGAAAAGTTGTTGAAAAAATACACCGACAACTTATGTGTAATATTATGATAATATACACAACACATGCCTGATAACTCACGTATAAACATCATGGTAATTTTTTACGCAAAGAAAAAAGTTATTGAAAACGTACCCCATTAACTTATGTCTAATAACATGGTAATATACACAGTGTAGACGTGGTAACTCACGCACGAACATCGCGGTAACTTTTGACCCTGGGTGGGGGTGAGGAAGTTGTTTGAAAACATGCATACCCACTCCGATAACTTCGTGTAAATAGCACGACAATATACGCACTGTAGACTTGATAACTCATGTACAGACGCCGCGGTAACTTTAACTCGGGGGTGGGGGGAGGGAGGGAAGTTGTTGGAAATGTACCCCCCAATAATTTCTATATAAATAATATGATAATATACGCAGCCGCTGACCTGATGACTTACGTACAAACACCACGGTAACTCTTGACCCGGCAAAAGAGTTGTTGAAAACATACTCCCGACAACTTCTGTGGAATAGCATGGTAATATACGCACTGCATACCTGATAACTTAATACAAATACTACGGGCACTTTCGACCCGGAGGAAAAAGTTGTTGGAAACATATCCTGGTAACTTTTGTGTAAACAACACGGTAATATACGCACTGCATACCCGATAACTCACGTACTAACATTGCGATGACTTTTGACACGGGAAAAAAATTGTTGAAAAACATTGCGGTAACTTTTGTAAATGACCTGGTAATATTCCATCACTTACTTGATAACATGCGTACAAACACCCATGGAAACTTTGACCCTGGGGAAAGGATTTGTTGAAAAATATACCCCCGATAACTTCTACGTAAATGGCATTATAACTTTACGCACCACAGACTTGATCATGGGTGGCCAAGGGGGCGGCTTGGTATCCACCCGGCCTGACACGAGCCATAAAATTTTGTTCATAAGCAGGCCTTACAGTGTCTACACGTCGACCTCACCTTGCGGCCTAGGCATGACACCGATACGGCACAACTCGGCACATGCCTAAACGGGCCTGGACTGACACGACCCGCAAAATTTCGTTTATAAGCAAGTCATGCCATGTCGGCACATGGACCTCACCCCACGGCCGAGGCACATCACCGATGGTAGGCGGTATTACAGACATGATAATTTACTTAGAAAAATCATGGTAACTTTTCGCCCTAGGCAAAAAAAGGGAGTAGTCAAAACACTCAGGTAACTTCAGTGTAAACATCATGATAAGTTAGTATTACATGCATGGTAACTTTTGACCTGAAAAAAAAGTCATCAAAACATACCAACATGGGATCGAGTTTTGAAGATCTCGTCACTAGGGATTTTTACGTGAAAACGAATTTTGAAGCGGAGCGACGGTTTAAGTTACAAAACATTTTTAAATTTGAAAATAGAATGAATATTTGCTGACATCATCATTCATGTCTTTATGTGCATGCATGCATGTTTATGCATGCAAACTTGCTCCACCGTATTTTTCTTCAATAAAGTAGTGCGGAAGTAGCGCTAGAGGGGGATTAGCAAGCGAGATTAGCAATTAGACTAGCCACAATGGAGAGTAACATACACTAGTAACATACACATATCCCTAGACAATGTTACTACCTCAATAGTGGGTAGTAACATAAGTGTGGTAACATGCAAAGCTTCATTTATTAGGTTATAGACTCATATTGCATTGGAAAATGTGATGTTACAGTAACTAGCTAAGTTACTAGTACTACATCTCTCCTCATTAACTCAATGCCACATAAGCAAATTTGCTGAGTTGGACTCGATGTTACTACCGAAGTTACTCCCACTGTGGCTAGTCTTAAAGAAATCAGGAATCATCGTTCGAGTTTATTCCTAATGTCAAAACGTTCGGAATTTATCGTTGTCCAATTCTAAATATTACTTCCACAAATAAACAGTATCATATGGAAATTTTAAATGATGTGCTCCCCAACATGTGATTTTTTTGTTTATAACAAAATAAAATATACATGCGTATCAATCAAACTGTACAAAAAAATTCTAAAGTTGCTTCTATAGGTTGCAGCTAATAACGTTTAGTGCATGGCGATAGTTTTTTTTTTTCGAAACGGAATGGCGATAGTTTTGAAATATGCACCACCATCCATAAAGTATGTCCGTGCGCCTTACAAAATCATGTGGAATTTGCTAAAATCTTTTGTAAACAAAGATTAATATTTATTGTTTCAGAAAAAAAATCATCATGCGAAGAATAATATCACTCAAATTTATGTGGATAAGTAAATTAAAATAAAACTAGCACAGAAAAAATTCTGTGAACAAATTCACAAGGAATTTGTATGAATAAGTACAACGGAAGAAAAATCAGAAAGAAAAACAAATCATTATTTCAACATAATATGAAAAAATGGATGAAAATATAATATAAAATATAAGAAGTAATAAAAAACAAAAGAAAAATACTGCTAAAAGGCTAATCGCGTTAAAGCAGAGGTAGGAAAAACAAGGGAGCAACTAATTAACGAGTGCTTCTTCGGGAGCCTCGCAACGATCAGCGCCACTTGGCGTGCTCTTAGCTATTCGCCACGTGTCGCGCTCTGGGCACTCCCTCCGGATTTGTTTTTTTTTTATTTTTTTGCACGCGTTTTCGGCTTTTTAAACGGTTTTTTTGACGTTTTGGTTTTCCACCGGTCTTCCCTAGCTTTTCGACCATTTTTTTCGAAAAATATATTCTTTTTGCGCAAAAAAACACATTTTTTTCGCGAGAGTCACGGTTTTGTTTTCCGAGAGGCACGGTTGTGCTTTCGC
This sequence comes from Triticum aestivum, assembly GCF_018294505.1. NCBI lineage: Eukaryota > Viridiplantae > Streptophyta > Magnoliopsida > Poales > Poaceae > Triticum > Triticum aestivum. Next base: position 77,920,472 of record NC_057804.1, read on the forward strand.
GAGAGGCACGGCCGTGTCTCTTGGAAACGAAAAAAAACATGTTTTCTTTTTTTTTTCCTTTCGCGAGAGGTACGGTTTTGCTTCCGCGAGAGGCACGGTTGTGCTTTCGCGAGAGTCACGGCCGTGCCTCCTCGGAAACGAAAAAAAAACATATTTTCTGTTTTTTTTTCTCGAGAGGCACGGTTTTGCTTCCGCGGGAGGCGCGGTTGTGCTTTTGAAAGAGGCACGGGCGTGCATCTTTCGGAAAGGGAAAAAAACGTGTTTTTTATTTTTTTTCTTTCGTGAGAGGCGCGGTTTTGCTTCCGTGAGAGGCATGGTTGTGCTTTTGCGAGAGGCACGGGCGTGCCTCTTTCCAAAAGGGATAAAAACGTGTTTTCTGTTTTTTTTCTTTCGCGAGAGGCACGGTTCTTTTTCCGTGAGAGGCACAGTTGTGATTTCGTCAGAGGCACGGGCGTGCCTCTTTCGGGAAGGGAAAAACCCCGAGTTCCCAGTTCAGTTTTTTTGTTGGTTTTTTTCGTCCGGTTTTTTCATGAAAAAAAAGTTCGTCAAAACCTATCAACATGGGATCTAGTTTTGAAGATCTCGATGCGAGGAATCCAACGGCGAATGCGGTTCGTGATTTGGACGCACGGTTTAAGAGATAAAACGTTTTGAATAAACAGATCTACGAAAAAAGGAAAACACCAGGTTGTGACAAATGATGCATGAAAAAATTGGAGTGATCTCCGCAAGGAGTACTCCTTAATTAGTGATTTCGGAAAAACAATGTCTACATTGTAGCTGCAATGTTTGGGCTGTGAGTAGTATATATGAGCTCAAGCCCAAGTGTCTTTAAACCCAAAGCCTATTTGGAGCTTCAGGCGCCGGTTACAGTACAAACTCCAAACCGGCGCACACCCCATCCTCCACTTGGGCTCTGCTCATTTTACTTTCCTTTTCTTTTCTTTCAATAGCAGCGATGTTGTTTCATTTTTTCTTGAAAGTGACATGTGCAGGAATTGTGAAGCTTCTAGAAGCTTCCATTTTTATTTTTCTTTCGTTTTTGGAAGATTTTTATTCGCCTTTTTCTTTTCTTTTTTCCTTTTTTGTTTGTAAATGGGTGGACTTTTTTGAAACCGATGAACTTTTTTGAACTATATAATTTTATTTTCAAGCTCCGTGAACATTTTTCAAATTTGTCATTTATTGTCAAAATCGATGAACTTTTGTCCAAATCTGAAAACTTTTCTCAAATTATTCATTTTTTCAAAATAGATGATATTTTTTCAAGTCCATGATCTTTTTTGAAAATCCGAGCACTTTTTTCCGAAAACTCACAATATCATTTCAAATTCATGATTTTTTAAATCAAAATTATGACATTTTTTGAATTCATGAAATTTTACCAATTTGCAAACGTTTTTCCAAATCGCTTAACTTTTTTTGAACTCAAGATTAGTTTTCGAATTCATGATTTTTTTCCTATCCTGATATTTTAAAATACATTTTCTTGAAAAGTCATCAGCTAACTGCAGCCACCGAACCGGTATTACTGGAGCGACCGGTGAATAACGAGCGAGCGCTTGCTCGTTGTTGGGCCGTCCAACACTATTGTTCCAGGTTGATGAAAGATACCTACTTCCTGCTTTCGAAAGTGCTCACACTCGAAGGAGACAAATAGCTTTATCTGCAATTCTATGAAAGGTAAGAGTGCATCAATCAAGACTACTAATGGAGGCCGTGTGAGCAGTGGCTGCACTCCCGGGCGGTTAAGGTGCTGGGGAGGAGCTCTCGTTCTTAAAGCCCTGACGTCAACATACTGTAACACCCCGGATGTAACTTTCCATCTTTGTAACTCCAACTCTTGCCATTTTCGGCTATGTGATATGATGTTCCCTCCGTGGTTGAGTTTTGTTTTTCGTTTTTCATTTTATTCATGTCATGCATATCATATCATGTCATCATGTGCATCTCATTTGCATACGTGTTCGTCTCATGCATCCGAGCATTTTCCCCGTTCTTCATTTCGCAATCCGACACTCCCACATGCACCGGCGCACCCCTCTTGTCTTCTTTCGTGTGCGGGTGTTGAGCGTTCTCGGTATGGGCTGAGCCTTGCCAAGTGGCCCTGGTATAGCATCGGTAGACCACCTGTCAAGTTTCAGGTCATTTGGAGCTCGTTTGGTACTCCAACGGTTATCCGCATATCCGCAAAGGCCTCTTTTAAGTTGCAGCCCAACACTCCTCCAAAACAGCCCAATAACCCATCTAACTCCCTTCCATGCTCTCCGTCGTTCGATCACGATCGTGTGGGCGAAAACTACACCCCATTTGGACACTCCTAGCTCCCTCTACCTCTATATATAGACCCCTTCCCCGAAATTCCAGACGAAACCCTAGACGAATCCCTCTCCGCGCCGCCGGACACGTCCGGATCGGACTGGACGCGTCCGCCGCCGCGCCCGGACGAATCGCCCGCTGCCACGTGGCGCCGCCGCGCCCGCCGCCGCCGAAGCCCGCCGCGGCCCGCGCCACGCCCGCGGGGCCCGGATCCGCCGTTGCCGCCGTCCGCGGGGCGCCCGCGCGCTGCCGCCGGCTGCCGCCTCCGCCCGAGCTCCTCCGTCTCCGCTGCCGCGGGACCCCGCCGCCGTCGCTCCTCCCGACGCCGCCCCGCTCCTCCCGTCGCCGCCCCGGCCAGATCCGGCCGCGGGAAGGCCGGATCCGGCCCGGAGAAGCTCCGCCTGCCGCTCCTTCCTCCGTCTCCGGCGAGTCGCGCCGCCTCCTCGGTTCGCGCGCCCGATCTCCAGATCCGGTTGACTTTCCTTCCCCCCCGTTTTCGTCTAAGTCTTTTACTGGTGTTAAAATCATTGCATCTTCATCGCATCACATCTTCGCACCCGTAGCTCCGTTTCATGCGTGTAATAGGTCAAATTGTTCTCCTCGAAGAGTACATCATTTCATTCCATTGCATCGTTTACATTTGAGGTCATCTTAATGCCCGAAATGCTGTTGGAAGAGGGCTTCATTTTGTTAGTTGCACATTCTTATCAGAACGAGCTCTTTTGTCATTTTTGCCATAGTTGATGTGTGCATCCTATGGACTTGGTCCCTAAATGTGTTTTGAACTAGGCTATGTCTTCTTTACAGAGGTGCTTACCATGTATTTTTGTGATCAATGTGGTGGCTAGCACAAGCATGCAAATTAGGCTTCGTGTTAACGCTGTTTTTAGTTCCTGCTCTGCTATAAATTTGATGCCATGTAAACATGTTGCTACAGAGAAATCCATGCATAATTTGAGATACTTCAGTAAGGGTGTTTTGAAAACATGGTTTTGCTCTATTCATCCATGATCCTGGTTGCAATTATGGAGTAGTTTAGCATGTCTTTTTCATGCTCTACTTTTGCTTCAAATTGTTTCCTGGCAGATTGCTTACAAGTTATTCAATTTTGCCGGGGTTGTTGTAGTTGATCCGGGTATGCCATGATGTTGTTCCTTGCCATGTGTAGCTTTTATGTCGTGTCTTCTTGATGGATGTATGCTTAGTTTATCATGAGGAGCTCTGTAGTGAGTGCATCGAGCTCGCGAAGGTGCCTTCATTTTTATTCCAATGCCATGCTTGTTTGCTGAAATCTGTTAATGAAACTTGCTATGTTTACGTGGGTTCCATCATATTTTCTGATCCTTTTTGGCTTATGGTCAGTAAGGGATTTTTGATCTATGCTTTGAGTAGATTCATGCCATGCCATAGTTTGCTATTATAAGTTCCTGTAGCATGTTGATAACCTGCTCTGAACATTGCTTCGTGCTGCTATTTATGCCATGTCCAGCCTGTTAAATTTTGCTCTTTCTCCATGCTTGTTTGAACCTGTTATGATGTGAGTGAGCCGTAGCTCAGTGTTTCTCTTTTGTAAATCATCTCCTGTAGATCATTGCCATATGCTTTGCTTTTATGTTGGGGTGATGTAGCATAGTTTCTTGTTGCATGCAAAGTAGCATCGTGCTGTAAATCGCAGCTTTGTGTCATTGTCTTGCTTGCCATTTGCAAACCTTGCATCCGTTCCCGGTGATCTTTATATCGATTTCGACTGAAATCATCTCATCTTTCCAGCGGCATACTTGGTTTGCCAAGTTGATGCCTTGTTCATCATCCTTCCTTCCGAAGCACGCACATGCATTGCATATCACATCTCGCATATCATGACATGTTTTGCATCATGTTGCTTGTGCATTGCACCGTGATTTATTGTGGTTCCTTTGCTTGTGTTCTTGCTTTGGGTAGAGCCGGGAGACGAGTACGTCCATGAGGACTCTGTTGAGAACGCTTACGAGGATCCAGTCTTCGACAACTCTGAGAACCTTGCAGGCAAGATGAACATACCTTCGATACCACTTCTATCTTTGCTTGCTAGTACTCGCTCTATCACTATGTTAGCCCTACCTGCCTTGGTTTACCATGCCTACCTATTGCCATGTTGAACCTCTAACCATCCTGTTCTAGCAAACCGTTGTTTGGCCATGTCACCGCTTTTGCTCAGCCCCTCTTATAGCATTGTTAGCTGCAGGTGAAGCTGAAGTTTGTTCCTGGTCGGAACGTGGTTACTTTGGGATATCACAATATCTCCTGTTTATATTAATGCACCTTATATACTTGGTAAAGGGTGGAAGGCTCGGCCTTATGTCTGGTGACTTGTTCCACTCTTGCCGCCCTAGTTCCGTATACCGGTGTTATGTTCCTTGATTTTGCCTTCCTTACACGGTTGGGTGATTTATGGGACCCCCTTAACAGTTCGCTTTGAATAAAACTCCTCCAGCAAGGCCCAAACTTGGTTTTACCATTTGCCACCTAAGCCTTTTTCCCTTGGGTTTTCGCGAGCCCAAGGGTCATCTTTATTTAACCCCCAGGCCAGTGCTCCTCCGAGTGTTGGTCCAAACTAGAGCACCGTGCGGGACCATTCCTTGTCAACTTGGATTACATCGGTACCTGTACGCTTAGCTTATCCGGTGTGCCCTGAGAATGAGATATGTGCAGCTCCTATCGGGATTTGTCGGCACAGCGGGTGGTCTTGCTGGACTTGTTTTACCATTGTCGAAATGTTTTGCGAACCGGGATTCCGAGACTGATCGGGTCTTCCCGGGAGAAGGTATATTCCTTTGTTGACCGTGAGAGCTTGTGATGGGCTAAGTTGGGACACCCCTGCAGGGTATATAATCTTTCGAAAGCCGTGCCCGCGGTTATGAGGCAGATGGGAATTTGTTAATGTCCGGTTGTAGATAACTTGACACTTGACCTCTTTAAAATGCATCAACAGCGTGTGTAGCCATGATGGTCTCTTCTCGGCGGAGTCCGGAAAGTGAACACGATTTGTGTTATGCTTGACGTAAGTAGTTTCAGGATCACTTCTTGATCACTTTTAGCTTCTCGACCGCCGCGTTGCTTCTCTTCTCGCTCTCACTTGCATATGATAGCCACCATATATGCTTAGTGCTTGCCGCAGCTCCACCATATTACACCTTTTCCTTCCTATGAGCTTAAATAGTCTTGATCTCGCGGGTGTGAGATTGCTGAGTCCCTGTGGCTCACAGATTCTACCAAAACAGATGCAGGTGCCGATGATACCAGCGCAGATGGCGTAACTGAGCTGAAGTGGGAGTTTGACGAGGCTCTTGGTCGTTACTATGTATCGTTTCCAGATGATCAGTAGTGGAGCCCAGTCGGGACGATCGGGGATCTAGCATTTGGGGTTGTCTTCTTTTCATTTGAACTTGACCGTAGCCGGTCTATGAGTGTACTTTGAATGATGTATGAACTTAATTTATGTATTATCTGAAGTGGCGATTGTAAGCCAACTCTCGTATCCCATTCTTGTTAATTACATGGGAATGTGTGAAGATGACCCTTCTTGCGACAAAACTACTATGCGGTTATGCCTCTAAGTCGTGCTTCGACACGTGGGAGATACAGCGGCATCGTGGGTGTTACACATACTCCCTCCGTTCTAAAATAGATGACCCAAATTCATACTAAAGTACTCCCTCTGTCCTAAAATTCTTGTCTTAGATTTGTTCAAATACGGATGTATCTAGTTACGTTTTAGTGTTAGATACATCCGCATTTAGATAAATTTAAGACAAAAATTTTGGGACGGAGGGAGTATGAATTTGGATCATCTATTTTAGAACGGAGGAAGTACATGTCTACCATCATGCCATGGACGCCTCCATAGCACACAATGTGAGGACTGGTCCAACAAGTGTAGTTCTATGTGTGACGAATACGGTCAATCGGCATGTACTCCCGCTCTTCCTAAATGTAAGTCTTTTTAGATATTTCAATATGGACTACATACAGAGCAAAATGAGTGAATCTACATTCTAAAGTATGTATATATACATCTATATATACTCCATATTGAAATATCTAAAAATACTTATATTTAGAAATGAAGAGAGTATTTGTGTGCGGCCACCCCTAACAAAATGTATACATTTTTTTTGAGTGGCAACAAAATGTATACATATGCGGCTGTTTTACCGACCAAATGGTCTGGCACTGGCTGCTCCTCCGTACATATGTTTATGTATAAAAGTACAGTCGGGCGATGATTTTGTTTTGTTTTCCTCTATTTTCTGGGGTAAAAATACATGAATATATCTCTTCAGAAACACAGACATATTCTAGAGGTACATGAATACTTATTTTTAACATATGAAAATTTTCGTTTAATGTTTGAAAAATACACAAACATTTTCTAAAATGTGCCAAAAAACATTTCCATTTGATAAATATACGAACATTTTATAAATATTCAATAAATTTTACATAAAACTTATTAAAAATATGTGAGAATTTTGTTTATAAACTACTTCAATTATTTTCAAATGGGTGAACTTTTTGTATTACATGAACTTTTATTAATGCACAATGAACAAATTTTGGCATACATTTTTTATTATGCGATGGAAAATTTTGAAATACAGGATGAATGTTTTTTAATTCATGATTATTGTCTTTAGTTATGTGTTTTTTTAAGTTATGTGTTTTTTTCAATAACGTAGGAACGTTTGTTTAGGTATTTGATAACATAATTTATACATGACAGAGCATTTATATAGTCACAATTATTATAATTAAAAGAAATCTAAATTAGAATGAATCAAATGATCGGTATAGAAAAAAACCTAAATACTAAAAAAAATCCTATAAAATCCTTCGAATAAAAGAGCCCCTGATATGGGAGAGCGCTAGTAACCAACGGCGCCACAAGGGAAAACACAGACCACCACGTCCCTACAGTCTTTTTTTCTGCCGGGTTAAAGGAATTTCATTGCTCAACTTGGAGGGAGATCCTCCATACAAAGTTGTGGTGCATTAGCAGGACCTGATCTGATCCATAGTGCAGTACGGCCTTCAGCATGTCGCTACAGTCTTACCTAAATGGACTAATTTATCTACAGGAAAAAGACAAAGACAAAGAGAGAATAAACTAATTGTGTAATAAATTTTATTTGCATATACTCCCTATATTCTAATTTATTTAAAGATTTAGTTTTGTCTTAACTCTTAAGTGAAACTTCACTATATTTAACTAAGTCTATAAAAACGAGATACTCCCTCCGATCCATATTAATTGTCGCTCAACAACTAATATGAATCGGAGGGAGTGATAAAAACATATTTCACGTTATAAATGTTGATAGATTCTTCTATAAACCTAGTCAAGTTAGAAAAGCCTGATTAGGGCAAGCCTAAAGTTTTAACATAAAAAAGAATCTCTTGCTGCAAAGAAAAAAAAACGTAAAAGAAACTCTTAAATTGAGCTTCATTGCCAATGGTACGATTCAATTGTAAGACCTAAACGGAGTCTTCGAACAGTTTGGAACTGAAACTCATGACAGATAGTGAAAGCTGGAACAAACAAGGGTCACATGCCCCGGTCCCCGGCGCTCCTTGGCTCTTCCTCTTCGTTCCCTCTCAGATTCCATAAATCTCTGTCGCACATCTGTGGCAGGCAAGGCAGCGTGAGAATAAAACGAAAATAGGGCTCGCGTCATGTATGTTACAGCGAGCTCTGAAAAGCAGATAGGCTCACGGGATGCTACAGCGCGTGGCATGTACTCATGTAGAGAAAATTGCACTAGCCATCGACTGTTGGGATGGAATTTGTACAGAACACACTCTTTGAATTTGCTATACAAAACATCATCTATTGCTGTAATCGGTTGCAGATAGCTCTAATTCATCATTTGAATCTGTCGACAAGATGTGCAATCGGTGGGTCCTGCCTGTAAGTGCACATGCGGCCAAATGAACATGTCACATCAGTCGACTCAACCCTAACTATTTTTAAATTTTTTTTTGGATTGCTTACCAAATTGCCACGTGATAAACCTAACTAAAACTTCTAGTCCTATGGTCAGAATGAGTCAACTTTTCCAGTTCTTTACTCTCTCTCTCTCTCTCTCTCTCTCTCTCTCTATATATATATATATATATATATATATAATGATTTACTTTTTTTATTTTCGAAAATATTAAATTTTAAAAAGAAAAAATTGACAAATTTTATTTACTCAATACATATATGATTTACTGGATTGCTTTTGTATTTTCGAAAATATTAAAATTGGAAAAATAAAAAATTGAAAAAATTTGTTGACCGGTCAGGATATTTGCCAGTGCGGTCCATTCACAAGGAAATCATGTCAATGTGACAATGTAGTCAAGCGAGGTCCATTCGCAGGAATCCTGTCGATATAGTCAAATGATGAATTAATGCTAGTTGCAATGGGTTAAACTAATAGTCTGTGTATTTTTTAAACAAATTAGTCATTTGTGCAATTTCCTCAGCCATGTAGGAGGCTAGCGCGCGGGATATTCAAAACGATGCCCTCATCTACATCTGTTGAATGATAAAATAAAAAAACAAATAGTAAGAAAATTCAAATAATTCTAAAACTTTTTTGCAAGCAAGATGCTTGCATGCACCAGGTGCGTGCAAAATTTCATGGGTAAATGACATTCGAGGATCTCATGTTAAAAAAGACAAAATCAACTATGAAAAGCGAGTTTTTTCAAACTTCCTCACATACTTGAAATTCGTCATTTTTGCCATGAGCTCCTTGTATGTCTAAACTTCATCAATTTTTTTTGGATCTTTTTAGTATTTTACTATTTTAAATGATTTTATTACTGTTCACGGATGAGAGCATCTAGACCTGACCTGGGTGCAGAAACGCCGCCGCGGGCGTTATATCACTGTTACCACGTGATGCCGAGTTATACTGTCACTGTTACCACGTGATGCCGAATAATAACGGATACCTTATATTTATACGCACGATGCAGGAGGGTAGTGCGATTTCCTCGGCCATGTAGTAGGAGGTAGCGCGTGTTATACTGTCACTGTTACCAGGTGATACCGAGTAATTACTGATACCTTCATATTCACTAGTAGACTGCCCGTGTGTTGTCACGGGCTTTTCATAATTTGATTGGTTGCATGTAAAATTTCATATAGATAGAAAATATAGCCAAAATAATTGTAATGTAATTCGCTTGCAATGTATTTCGATAATAAAATATAATTCTACCTTATACACAAAAGGGTTATCATATCTGATGCACAAAATAAAGGTGGTACACAAACATTGACCTCTTTACTGTGCATTGCATTACAAATGATAATAACACTTGAATGTTTTGTTATGCTTAAGATCGATATTGCATATGAATTTAGACACTTGAAACCATACAATATACTATTTAGAAACCGTTGCAGCAAAACACATCTTCTAGAACATGCTACTCCTAGCTATCTTGGGAGAGGTAGATACATCAATCTTTGATAACATTTGTTGATCAAAAATTTATTGGCATTTATTTATATTTTTATAGTAATTTTTAGTTTTGTTAGAATTATGTAAATTCAGATTTAATGTATCGGCTCAAAATGAAATTCACATAAGACTCAAAAGGAAATGTGTGTGTTGTACTATGAACTATGATGTAAAGGGAAGCGAGCAACTCCTATTCAAATACCAACAGGAGAAAAACCCTAATTATACATACACTAAGACATTAAAATAAAAAATAAGGGTGAAAGGGTGATTGACATGCAGCATCAATTGTGAATAAGTAGGCTAAAACTTGCCCAGAGAATATTGCTCATGACTCACAAGTTTACAACATACTTTTTTCTGTATTAGCACAAAAGTCGAATAATACATGGTAGGATTGAGGAGGAGGAGGTCTATAATATTAGTCTTACCGATTGTTCATTATTCTATTAGCAACTAAGAGTCCTCATGGCACCCGCAGGGTTCGGGTGCGGGTAATGCTTGCCCAAACCCTCACCCGTCCCATTTTTTTCTGCCCAAACCCGTACCTGTACACCCCGGGTATCATATCGTTCCCATACCCGTACCTGGCCGGGTGCGGGTAATACCCGCGGGTAACCCATACCCGTATGGCTCACCTTTCAAATAAAATTTTGCCATGTACTTTCAGCAATCAGCATGTACATACCACATTTCAGCATTTATATCAGTATATACCACATTTCAGCATGTATATTACAGCATCTGAACACACACATACATATATCAGCACATGTATTCCAGCATTTCAGCACATAAACATGTCAAGTTTTAGCACTTGAACAATAGTTTCAGAATTTCAGCACATATGTCAAGTTTCAGCACTTGGAAATATTTCAGCACATGCATAGTCATTTCAACCACAAAGTTCGACACACAAATAAGTTCGTAGACCGCAAATAGGTTCAACACACAAATGGTAAATAGGTTCAACACACAAATAAGTTCAACATCTCAACACACAAATAGGTTCAACATCTGACATCTCCAACATGAAACCGAATGGTCCAGACCAACTTGACTTGCTTTCATCTTCTCTCCACTTCATGAGCCTTGACTAGCCTTGACATTTCAAAGCATCAATTCCTAGTATGGGACATATAAATTGCAAGACATGAGAACTTGAGAGTAATGAGTACAAGCTATGTTTTGTTTGCAATTCTTATGTACTACTAAGATAACAAGAATAGAAGATAACATGAATACAATACAAGATATCTTTGACGTGCAATTCTATAGTAGTAATAAGATACATCATAACAAGAATACAAGATATGTTTGATTTGAATTCTTAAGTACTACCAAGTACTAACCTGCATCCCTTCTTGAATATCTTGAAGACAAGTCCAGAAGCTAGTTTCTGTTGTGTGAGCATCTACAAAAGTAGACAAACGTCAACAACATTTCAGCAAGAGAAAATATTAACGAAGTGCACTATTTTGTCACCTTTGTACTTGTTTCGAAGCCAATCTTGCGAGCACATTAAAACCTCCACCATATAAGGTGTAAGTCGGCTTCTATGATCATTGAGCTTTCTGCCACTTATACTAAAGGCTGACTCTGAAGCAACTGTTGTTACGGGAATAGCAAATATGTCTCTTGCTACTTTCCTTAAGGTCGGATACCTTGTTCCAGCCACCTTCCACCAATCCAGCACATTGAACTTTTCAACGTAAGGCACTAAACCATCAGTCAAGTGCTGCTCTATTTCACCTTGAAGTCTAGCTGTTGCAGGCATTTGCTGAGCTACAATGTTCTGAAATACACTCATGATTGCAGGAGCTTTCATTGTGGTCATCATAGACTCATCATCTGGTGTACATGCCTCATTTTCCACTTCATACTCCTCCAATAATGAATGCAAACTACCAACTATGTCATCAACTTTTTCAATGCATTCATAAGAAGATGGCTCAATTCCATGGAGCATGGCAAAGATCGGCTAAATCTAATGAACACATTCAATCATTCAACAATAGATCTAATCAACACAATAAAAAAGGTGAAACTCTTCACCAAATTGGATGCTTTGCTGCTGGATTTGCTGCCCTTCTCGCCGCCGTTGCAGGTGTAGCACTGGCACCACCACGGCCACAACCACGACCACGCCCCACCTTGCAACCGGGAACAGTGGAGCTGCGCCCGGGAACCCGCCCTGTTGATGGTGGCTGAAGACACACGGGCTTGGAGGTAGGAGAAGGTGTCGGCACACGAGACCCACTGCCAGTGCCTTCTTCAAATCCATCCCCGTCCACCGGAGTTGGATCCGCGCTGGAGTGAAGCGCCTCGTCGGCGTCCTCCTGGTCGAGCGCCATGGCGGCTGGAGGTGCCAGGACGTGGAGGGAGATGGCGACAAGAGGAGCTGCAGGTCTCGCGTGGAGGTCGCGTCGAGGACAGGAGGTAGAGGGAGGAGAGGAGGAGAGGATGGAGGTGGCCGGTCGCGTCGCTGCAGGCAGCGGCGGCGACCTATGGTTCCTCCTCTCTAGGGTTTGTGGCGAGAGAGACAGAGGGAGGTGGGTTTCTGGAGTGACGGCACGGGGGTGGGTTGGGGTCTCGGGGAGGGATTTGGGAATTGGGATCGAGGGGGAGTGGACTGATGGGCCTGGGCGTTGGCCGTTGGGCCGCTGGCTGCCGCCTCGGCTGGGTTCAGTTAGGGTTTTGATGTTTTTAGTGACTGACATTTAGGGCCTACCTGTCATAATGAATAAGCATACGGGTACGCAGGTATGCGGGTATGGGTATTGTCGTCCCATACTCGTACCCGGCTTACTCGATGGGTATAGTTTTTTGTCCCATTTATAAACCCATGGGTAATTTTTCTTCCCAAATCCTTACCCTAATAGGGTTTTTACCCGCCGGGTTCGCGGGTAGCGGGTACCCATTGCCATCTGGAACTAAGAGAGAAGGGGGGGGGGAGGGAGGGAGAATCAGATCTCCAAATTGTCTCCATGTGTCTACACTATCCAAAACCGCCATATGTGAGGAGGAATGGGGTCACGACGTCTCAGGGCAGCATGCTAGATCAGGCCGGATCACATCACGCTGGAAAAAATATATAGTTTTTTGAAATATTGCAAGGCACCCCGAAGATATTGACGTTACAAGTTGCTACGAGCTTAAATGCTTAAAACAATCAACCGAAAATACCAACATACTTCTCCATTTTGAGCTAGTCCACCTAACGAGGACTTCTTCATTAATACCCACAATCGTTCCAGATAGCTAACAGGAGGTAAGTCAGTAAATGTTGTACTCCCTCCCTTCCTAAATATAAGTCTTTTTCGAAAGTTCAATAAGGACTACATATAGATGTATATAGACATATTTTAAAGTGTAGATTCATTCATTTTGCTCCGTATGTAGTTCACATTGGAGTCTCTAGGAAGACTTATATTTAGGAACGGAGGGAGTACAAATAATAATTTCAGTTGAGTTGAAAGACTTAAATTAAAAACCAACAAATACTGTTATTTTAATAGGCACCAATAACGTCCTTTTCAGCATCATAATATATAATCCAAAATCATATTAACAATTTTGGGGTAACTTTATACTACTTATGAGTATAAATAATATGATTAATTAACAAACCTTGGATTGTAATAATCTGAGAAAACATTTATATGTTTCAAAGAGTCAGATGATGTGAGTGTCGTCTGAAAGCTTTCTGGATAAATAAGGATATATAGAGTTGTTAAGTTCAAGAAAACAGAATAGCTCTCCTTACACAAAGTCTAAGTTCACCACCGTTAGATGTATAAAAGGGGAAAAGACGCTATGAATAAGAGAAATAACAAATAAAGATAGAAATGTGTTAAGTTCACCACACTCTTTATTTTCTTGCTGGGTTGAATAGGTAACAATATGTTTTAGAAGATGATGACTTCCTAATACTTAAGCACATAATTGTACTCTACTGAACCGTGGGGGACGAATCGGAGGTACAGTAGAAGACTGAACAAATAGGTTTTATTTGTATTAACCACACCCTACATGTACAACACTGAGAAGCTCCTCGTGAAACAAGCTTACAATAGTGAGCATTGAACAATCATGCTCTCTTCTTGCTAGCCAGTGTTGAGAACACTTGTGTAGCAATTAGTATATCAATGTCCTCGTAGATAGGTTGATGAAGATTGCCAGCAATGAAAATATCATCCAGTACATAGGCCTGGAAATTTCACCATTGGCACTCATGGGAATTAGTTAGTACTAAAAAGAATTGTATACCTCTCGCAAGAAATTTCATACAACTCCATTGCTGGTTCTTCAATGTCAAAATTTCAGCATATATGTGAACATTAAAAAGACTTCACATACCTAAATAAATTATGAAAAACACTCATGCTGCAGTGCGGCTCCCGTGTCCTCGTCAGTTTTGATACACCTACCACGTACTTGCAGCTTGGGGCGCGACCCCTACATCCTTGGTGGCGGCTGATGAAGTCATGTACCTAGGGTAGGGTCATGAACCTATCTAGGGTACCCTACCCAAGGACATCATCCTCAGAAGAAGCTACCTTCCAGTCGACCAAGAGAGACTTCACTTGACGAACTCAAGGACACTCGACTGAAGGTAGCCACTCGACCATGAAGCTAATCACTCGACGAGCAGGAGACCTAAAGTCACTCAGTTCGCAACGGCCTGTCATTAGGTAGCTTTAATAGTCTTCATGGCACTTTATGAGGGCGTTACCAGTAACCCCCTGTCTTAATGTACTTTAAACCCTGCATAACTGAGGGCCGGAGGGGTCTGGCGAACTCTATATAAGACACCCTCCTCCTTAGTGTAAAGGGTTCGCACCCCTGTAACTCATATACACAGAAACCAGTCGACCGCCTCCGGGCTCCGAGACGTAGGGCTATTACTTCCTCCGAGAAGGGCCTGAACTCGTTAAACACTCGTGTGTACAACTACTCCATAGCTAGGATCTTGCCTCTCCATACCTACCTCCCATTCTACTGTCAGGCTTAGAACCACAACAGTTGGCGCCCACCTTGGGGCAAGTGTCTTAGCGACTTTTTGGAGAAGTTGCAATTTGTCCGATTGCCTTCATCATGGTTTCTGGCGGAGCTCTGGTCGAGGGCCGCGAGATCCGTCTCGGTGCACTCGCTTTCATCGCCGACGACTCCGCTTGGCTCCAGGAGGCACCACTCGACATCGACGCGCTCCCCGTCCGCGGGGCGACGCACTTTAGGGCGTGTGTCCGCGGCGTCCTGCTGCGGCAGCCGTCGACCCCATACCGGTCGACTCCTGCGCCATCCTCCCACCGTGTCTCCCGCCAGCGCAAGCGCTCCGGTCGGTCGAGGCTTCAGCGTTGGGTGAGACACGCAGTGGCTCGCCAATCGGCCACCACCCAAGTCGCGGCAATCGAGCCCGACGAATCTCTCTACGGCATGTTCGATCTGTCGACTAGCTCCGTAGAGACTACATCCGAGTGCGACAGCAGTGATCCAGCGGCGGAGGTCCTGATGGTCAACGGGCCTCGTAGCCCTCCAGGTTTTCCTCGCGTCGATGGGATGGACGATGGAGGCGACCTTGCTCAGGCCCATGAAGAATATCAGCCCGAGCCGCTCACTTCTCAGCAAAGGGAAGATCTTCGCCGTCGGAACATGGATGCCCTGCATACTCCCATCGCGGGAGAAACTCCCGAAGCTCGAGCTTTGGAAGAGGCGCGTTTGGCCAACTTGGCTGAACGCAATCGACTGGAGAATCTCCAGCGAGAACTCGACGAGCGTGCGCGTCAACGAGTACCTGACTCCAGCCGACGTCAACTCTTTCCGCAACCGACTCAGGTATACCGAATCCCAATTCAGAATTTAGCAGCTGCAGCCCGTATAGCAGAGTCAATTCAGCCCTCTCAGTCAGAGGCTGGAAGAGGCTTGTTGCAGATCAGAGATTTGCTCCGGGCGGCAGGAGATCAGAATTCAGCTGTGTCGCAGTCGCGCAACAGGATTCACAGTCGATCTGTCGCTGCGAATATTGTTCAGTCGGCCCACAGCCCAAGGTCGCCTCCGAGGCGCGTGGGACGTGATGGCCGGCGGGATCATTATGATGACCGACTCGACCGTGATGATAGACGTCGAGTGCCCACTCCTCCGAGAAGTGGGTCTAACGTCCATCGGCAGCAAGATGACAGGCGCCAGCTCAGTGTTGGGCGGAGAGCTCCGGTCGACCCCAGAGAACCGGGCTTTGACGCGAGATCCATCATCGTGCAAGGTTTGGTCGACCGGAATAGAGCTCATAGAGGTGGCCATGACAGAGATGCACCCACTAGCAGCCAAGTCCATGTTTCAGGTCCGGAATGCTTTAGTAGAGCCATCAGAGCCGCAGTGATACCCCCCAACTTCAGGTTGGCGACTGGGGTAAGTAAGTTCACCGGAGAGTCGAAGCCTGAAACCTGGTTGGAAGACTACCGAGTGGCAGTACAGATTGGTGGCGGTAATGATGAGGTGGCCATGAAGCATCTGCCACTCATGCTAGAGGGTTCGGCCAGAGCGTGGTTGAATCAGTTAGCTCCTAGCAGCATTTACACCTGGGAAGATCTTTCCTGAGTGTTCGTCAGGACATTCGAAGGAACTTGCAAGCGACCGGCCGGATTGACAGACTTGCAAGTCTGCGTACAAAAGTCGAGTGAAACATTGAGAGATTACATCCAGAGATGGATCACTTTGCATCATACCGTGGAGAATGTGTCGGACCATCAAGCGGTCTGTGCTTTTAAGGATGGTGTCAAGAACAGAGAATTGAGCCTGAAGTTTGGTCGGACCGGAGATATGACCCTGAGTCGAATGATGGAGATTGCCACCAAATAAGCTAACGGTGAAGAAGAGGACAGGCTCCGGAGTGGCAAGTATAAGCCGAGTCAATCGGAAAAAGGGAACTCCAGTTGGAAGCATAAGCGAAAGGCCGAGCCAGCTGCTCCTGGAGAGGCTCTGGCCGTGACTCAGGGCAAATTCAAAGGGAAGCCCAAAGGATCTTGGAACCCCAAGAAGGTAAAGGATAAAGAGGGAAATGACGTGATGGATCTACCGTGTCACATCCACACGAAGAAAGACGAAGAGGGAAACTTCATCTACCCGAAACATACCACTCGCCAGTGCCGGCTCTTAATCCAGCAATTTCAAGGAAAACAGCCCAAGGACAAGGAGAAGGAGTCGGACAAGGCCGAGGACAAGGAGGACAGTGATGGAGGGTACCCTCATGTCAATTCCACCCTGATGATTTTTGCTGATGTAGAGAGCAAAAGTCGACTGAAAGTGATCAACCGAGAGGTGAATATGGTCGCCCCGGCGACACCAAGCTACCTGAAATGGCCGCAAACTCCCATTACATTCGACCAGTCCGATCACCCTACTCACATTGCCACCCCTGGGAGGCAAGCGCTGGTGGTCGACCCAGTCATCGAAGGCACTCGACTGACCAAGGTATTGATGGATGGCGGCAGTGGATTGAATATATTGTATGCAGAGACGCTCAAGGGAATGGGCATTCCGATGTCCAAGCTCAGCTCCAGCAACATGAGTTTTCACGGAGTCATCCCCGGAAAGAAGGCCGAGTCTCTCGGTCAAATAGCCCTGGATGTAGTGTTCGGCGACTCGAAGCATTTCCGTAAAGAGAAGCTGGCATTTGAAGTCGTGGATTTCCAGAGCGCTTACCACGCTATTTTGGGAAGGCTAGCCTACGCCTGCTTCATGGCTCGACCATGTTATGTGTACCTCAAGCTAAAGATGCCTGGCCCCAAAGGAGTGATCACTGTCACCGGCAGTCGAAAGAAGGCAGAAGAGTGTTTCCAGAAAGGCTCGAAGATCGCGGATGATCAGATAACAGTGGTGGAGCTGGATGGGTACAAGAAAAAGGCAGATCCGAGTGATTTGCTGCGGGCCAAGAAGCCTGCCACAGAGTCAGCATTCCAGTCGTCAGGGGAGACGAAGCCAGTTCACATCCACCCGACTGACCCAAACGCAGCTCCGACCCACATTTCCACAACACTCGACTCTAAATAGGAAGAAGCGCTCATCCAGTTCCTCCGTGAGAACTGAGACATCTTTGCATGGAAGCCAGCTGACATGCCGGGTGTTCCCAGGGGGCTGGCTGAGCATCGCCTTAGAGTCGACTCAAAAGCAAAACCTGTTAAAGAACATCTTCGATGGTCCGCCGTTCAGAAGAAAAAAGCCATTGGCGAGGAGGTGGCTCGACTCCTTGCAGCAGAGTTTATCCGAGAGGTGTACCACTCCGAGTGGCTCGCCAATGTCGTCATGGTCCCCAAGAAGGACAACTCGCTTCGCATGTGCATTGATTTCAAACATATCAATCGGGCCTGCCCGAAAGATCATTTTCCTCTCCCTCGCATCGACCAAATTGTTGACTCGACTGCGGGATGTGAGAGATTGTATTTTCTAGATGCTTATTCCGGGTATCATCAGATCCGTCTGTATGGACCTGACGAAATAAAAACAGCTTTCATCACCCCATTCGGGTGCTTTTGCTATATCACCATGCCATTCGGTCTCAAGAATGCCGGAGCCACGTTCATGAGAATGATTCAAAAGTGTTTACTCACTCAAATCAGTCGGAACGTAGA
Organism: Triticum aestivum; assembly: GCF_018294505.1. Taxonomy (NCBI): domain Eukaryota; kingdom Viridiplantae; phylum Streptophyta; class Magnoliopsida; order Poales; family Poaceae; genus Triticum; species Triticum aestivum. Next base: position 77,938,914 of record NC_057804.1, read on the forward strand.
AGCGTACATGGATGATATCGTGGTCAAGTCACGAAAGGGTTCCGACCTGTTGACTGACTTAGCTGAAACATTTGCCAATCTCAGGAGGTATGATATCAAGCTCAATCCATCAAAGTGCACATTTGGAGTACCTGGCGGAAAGTTACTCGGTTTTCTCGTTTCAGAACGAGGAATCGATGCTAACCCAGAAAAAGTTGGCACCATACTCCGAATGAAATGCCCTGTGCGTGTGCACGATGTCCAGAAGCTTACTGGATGCTTGGCCGCGTTAAGTCGATTCATCTCTCGCCTCGGTGAAAAAGCGTTGCCTCTTTACCGACTGATGAAGAAGGCAGACAAGTTCGAGTGGACTCCAGAAGCTGATGCAGCGTTTGCCGAGCTAAAAGCTCTACTCTCCACCCAGCCGGTGAGCCTCTGTTGCTTTACATTGCAGCCACAGGACATGTCATCAGTACAGTACTTACGGTCGAGCGGGAAGAGGAAGGTAAAACCTTCAAAGTTCAGCGCCCAGTGTATTATCTCTCTGAAGTTTTGACTCCATCGAAGCAAAGATATCCTCATTATCAGAAGCTCGTATATGGGATCTACATGACCATGAAGAAGGTTGCTCATTATTTCTCTGATCATGACATTACAGTCGTCAGCGACGCACCATTATCAGAGATTCTGCACAACAGAGACGCAACTGGTCGAGTGGCTAAATGGGCGATTGAACTTCTTCCCCTTGATATCAAATTTGAGGCAAAGAAAGCCATTAAGTCCCAGGCTATAGCAGATTTCCTCGCCGAGTGGATCGAACAACAACAGCCGACTCAAGTTCACTCGGAGCATTGGAAAATGTTCTTTGATGGTTCTAAGATGTTAAATGGTTCTGGTGCTGGAGTGGTTTTGGTTTCCCCCCGAGGAGATAAACTCAGATATGTGCTCCAGATCCACTTTGATTCCTCCAACAATGAAGCAGAATATGAAGCACTTTTGTATGGGTTGCGCATGGCCATTTCACTCGGTGTCCGTCGCCTTATGGTTTATGGCGACTCAGATTTGGTGGTCAATCAAGTGATGAAGGAGTGGGATGTTAGAAGCCCAGCTATGACTAGATACTGCAATGCAGTGAGAAAGCTGGAGAAGAAATTCGAGGGATTATAGCTCCATCACATTCCCCGACTGAAAAATCAAGCGGCCGATGACTTGGCGAAGATAGGTTCCAAGACAGAAGCCATTCCGAGTGGTGTGTTTTTGGAGCATATTCACACTCCGTCGGTTCAAGAAGATCCTTTCACTGAAGAAGTCCCACAGCCCAGAAGTGCCACTGATCCGACTAAAGTCGAGGTCCCAGCCGTGGTCGACTTGGTCATGGAGGTCTTGGTCGTCACTCCTGATTGGACAGTGCCCTATTTCGCCTATATTTTGAGAAAAGAACTCCCTGAGGATGAAGAAGAGGCTCGAGAGATTGTCCGCCGATCCAAAGCCTTCACCGTCATGAGGGATCAGTTATACAGAGAGAGTGCGACTGGAGTCAGCCAGAAATTCATAACACCAGAGGAAGGTTGAATGATTCTCAACGACATCCACTCGGGGACCTGTGGCCATCATGCGTCCTCTCGGACCATCGTGGCTAAGGCATACCGAGCTGGTTTTTATTGGCCCAGGGCGAATGAAATGGCAAAGGAAATAGTCGACAAATGTGAAGGATGCCAATTTTACTCCAATATGTCACACAAACCCGCCTCGGCCCTGAAGACCATTCCACTTGTCTCACCTTTTGCCGTGTGGGGCCTGGATTTGGTAGGCCCCTTGAGAACAGGTAGGAGCGGTTTCACCCATGTGCTGGTAGCAGTCGACAAGTTCACCAAGTGGATTGAAGCCAAACCCATCAAGAACCTCGATGCCGGCACTGCTGTCAGCTTTATCAGAGAGTTAATATTCAGATATGGAGTCCCACATAGCATCATCACTGACAACGGGTCAAACTTCGACTCCGAAGAATTTAGAGCTTTCTGCACATCTCAAGGCACACGAGTCGACTATGCTTCAGTCGCCCATCCGCAGTCGAATGGACAGGCAGAACGAGCTAACGGCTTGATTCTGAAAGGGTTGAAACCCCGTTTGATGCGTGATCTCAAGCATGCGGCTGGCGCGTGGGTCGACGAACTTCCCTCGGTGCTTTGGGGGTTAAGGACCACGCCCAACCGGTCGACTGGCAGAACTTCGTTCTTCTTGGTCTATGGAGCTGAAGCAGTCTTGCAGAGTGACCTTCTCCACAATGCCCCTCGGGTCGAGCTCTACACCGAAGCTGAAGCAGAACAAGCCCGACAGGACGTAGTCGAACTTCTGGAAGAAGAAAGAGAGATGGCCTTAATCCGGTCGACCATTTACCAACAGGACTTGCGTTGCTTCCATGCCAGAAATGTGAAGAGTCGAGCTTTCCAGGAGGGAGATTTAGTTCTCCGAGTGGATCAACAAAAACCACACAAGCTTGCTCCTACTTGGGAAGGTCCCTTCATCGTCACCAAGGTTCTCCACAATGGAGCATACCGTCTCTACAATGTCGAGCATCAGATCGACGAGCCCCGAGCTTGGAACGCGGAGCTTCTCCGCCCCTTTTACACTTAAGTTTTTCACTCGGACGAGTTGTAATAAAAGTACTTCTGTAGTTTATTTATCAAAGACAAGAGCTTTATAGTTTTCCCAATAATTGTTATTACTTTTGTCCACATAAATCGATCCCCCAGCGGGTGGCTTGGCCGCGAATCCGATTCGCCTAAGTCTGTAAAAAAATCCTACCGAGTGGTAAGCCAGCCTTCCACTCGGAGGCTTAGCTGCGAAATCCGTTTCGCCTAAGATAAACAAAATCCTACCAAGTGGTAAGCCAACCTTCCACTCGGAGGCTTAGCTGCAGCCCAGTGCTCGTCCAAGTTTTTGAAAATCCTACCGAGTGGAGAGCAAACCTCCCACTCGGGGGCTTAGCTGCAGCCCAGTGCTCGCCTAAGTTTTTGAAATTCCTACCGAGTGGAGAGCAAACCTCCCACTCGGAGGCTTAGCTGCAGTCCAAGTACTCGCCTAAGTTAAACAAAATCCTACCGAGTGGTAAGCCAGCCTCCCACTCGGGGGCTTAGCTGCAGCCCAGTGCTCGCCTAAGTTTTTGAAATTCCTACCGAGTGGAGAGCAAACCTCCCACTTGGAGGCTTAGCTGCAGTCCAAGTACTCGCCTAAGTTAAACAAAATCCTACCGAGTGGTAAGCCAACCTTCCACTCGGACGCTTAGCTGCAGCCCAGTGCTCGCCTAAGTTTTTGAAAATCCTACCGAATGGAGAGCAAACCTCCCACTCGGGGGCTTAGCTGCAGCCCAGTGCTCGCCTAAGTTTTTGAAATTCCTACCGAGTGGAGAGCAAACCTCCCACTCGGAGGCTTAGCTGCGGCCCAGTGCTCGCCTAAGTTTTTGAAAATCCTACCGAGTGGAGAACAAACCTCCCACTCGGAGGCTTAGCTGCGGCCCAGTGCTCGCCTAAGTTTTTGAAAATCCTACCAAGTGGAGAGCGAACCTCCCGCTCAGGGGCTTAGCTGCAGCCCAGTGCTCGCCTAAGTTTTTGAAAATCCTACCGAGTGGAGAGCGAACCTCCCACTCGGGGGCTTAGCTGCAGCCCAGTGCTCGCCTAAGTTTTTGAAAATCCTACCGAGTGGAGAGCAAACCTCCCACTCGGGGGCTTAGCTGCAGCCCAGTGCTCGCCTAAGTTTTCGAAATCCTACCGAGTGGAGAGCAAACCTCCCACTCGGAGGCTTAGCTTCAGCCCAGTGCCCGCCTAAGTTTATGGGAAAACAAGTCGATTGCAATGAGCGCTTCACTTAAACCTGCAAAAGACACCTCAGACCAAAATACAAACATATTCAATGTCGAATTCAAGTTCGGATAAAACCTAACGGAACCGAAAGTGCTCAGGCGATAAGCCTGTTAAGGTTTATCAGTTACAAAACTCACTCGGCATACCGAGGCAAATTTAAAGTATCAAGCTCAGAAGTTTTTTACCCCTCCTGTGGAGGGCTGGAAGGTGCAACAAATTCATCCAGGTCGATTCCATCTGCAATCCGAGTGGCGGCGGCAATGAAGGTCTCCATGAAAGATCGGAAATCATGCTTCTTGGTGTTAGCCACCCTGAGAGCCACCAGCTTGTCCTCTCGTGCATCCTTGCAGTGAACGCGGACCAGAGACAGAGCAACATCTGCGCCACACCTAGTAGAAGACTTCTTCCACTCCTACACTCGACTTGGAACCTCGTTCAGTCGAGTCATCAGAGACTCGAGGTCGTTCTGGAGTGTCTCTCTTGGCCAGAGTGTCGTGTCGATGCGAGAAGTTGCGACCTTCAGCCTTGCGAGATAGTCGACGACAGCTGCGACGCGAGATTCAAGTCGGAGCACATTCATGGCGACTTTGTCATTCACGGGAGAGTTGATGGGATCCAGGTTTATCTCCATTCGACCAGTATCCTCTTCAAAGTTCTGGCAAAATTCTGCAAGCACAACCTGTCGTGGTTCTAAGCCTGACAGTAGAGTGGGGGGTAGGTATGGAGAGGCAAGGTCCTAGCTATGGAGAGGTTGTAAACACAAGGGATGTACGAGTTCTGGCCCTTCTCGGAAGAAGTAATAGCCCTACGTCTCGGAGCCCGGAGGCGGTCGAGTGGATTATGAGTATATGAGTTACAAGGTGCCGAACCCCTCTGCCTGTGGAGGGGGGTGGCTTATATAGAGTGCGCCAGGACCCCAGCCAACCCACGTAGGAGAGGGTTTAAGGTGAGTTAAGTCTGGGGCGTTACTGGTAACGCCCCACATAAAGTGCCTTTACTATCATAAAGCCTACTTGATTACAGGCCGTTGCAGTGCAGAGTGTCTCTTGACTTTCCGGTAGTCGAGTGAGTCTTCGTGGTCGAGTCCTTCAAGTCAGTCGAGTGCGTCCCTCGTTGGTCGACTGGAAGGTGACTTCTTCTAAGGGTGTCCTTGGGTAAGGTACTTGGATCAGGTCCATGACCCTACCCTAGGGACATAACCCCATCATTAGCCCCCGAATGAATTGAGGCTTCGAGTGAGGAAGGAGTTGATGTTGTTTCCGATTAACCTTTGCGCTCTGGTTGTGCGTTGTCCTGGACCAAAGAATCTCTTCGTTGACAGGGAGCAACTTGCCTTCAGTTGACTCGATCCATTCTATTTTTACGTCGAGTGATCTTTCGGGCTTCGACGATCTCCGAGCGACGGATTGCCGGAAACACCGCGTCTGACAGACTGATTTGCTGTTCGCGGATTCCGTGGGATGCGAAATTTGGGGACGCGCGCGAAGCGGGGCGGACCGCGGCGTTCGGATGGGACGGGGCATAGACGCCTCGATCTCCGCGCCGCCTTTTTCGCCACGTATCCCGTCTGCATAACTGCTCCCAGATATGATTAGATCGACGGGCCCACCTGTCATCCACTCCGAAGGGACCTTATAAATGTGCCCGGCGAGGATTTCTGTGCTGCGCCTCAGCATTCTCTCCCTGTCTCTGCTTCCTTCTTCTCCGCCCAGCGTGCTCGCTCTCGCCCCCGCACCACTTCCCTTCGCGCATCTCGCCGGCGACCATGGCCAAGGAGAAGACGGCGGCGCTGGAGCGTGCAAAGAAGGCGTCGGCGTCGGAGAAGGCGAAGGGGAGATCCACCAGCCGCGGAGGGTCCTCGTCCAGATCCCGCCTGCCGAAGGGCTGGGTCCAAGGAGACTGGATCCAGTCGACCATCACAGAGAATGACCTCCTCGACATGGCCAACGAGGGCTTGATCCCTCACGGAGCTGCGAGGCTTCCGGGGAAGGAATGGCAGCCTCAGCCAGAAGAGGGTGAGTGTGTGCTTTTGGCCACCCATGTTGATCGTGGGTTTTCCTTGCCGCCGAGTGTTTTCTTCCGTGGCTTCTTGAATTTCTTCGGAGCGCAGCTCCACCACTTTACCCCAAACTCCATTGCCTATCTTGCTGCGTTCGTGTCCATGTGTGAGGGTTTCTTGGGCTGTCGACCGCACTGGGGATCCAGGTGAGGAATAAGAGCACCTTCCCGCCCATGACCTTTCCCGAGTCGGTCAGAGGCTGGCAGTCGACCTGGTTCTACTGCCGGGACCAGTCGACGCCGGGGCAGTCGAGTGGACTCCCACAGTTTACCATGGACCGAGTGAACAAGCCCTCCTCTCTGAAGTTGATTCCGGAGGAGAAAGCTGATGTGAAGATGTTGATGGAGCGCGTGGTGCAGTTGGTTCGGGAGGGAGTGACGGGCATGGACCTCTTGGAGGTCTTCCTCAGGCGTCGCATCCAGCCTCTTCAGTTCCGGAGCCACTGCATGTGGTTGTACTGTGGGACCGAAGACAAGACTCGAGTCCATCCAGAAGCAGTCGACGATGTCACTCTGGAAAGATGGATGGTAGCCGTTACCGGAAACAAGGACAACCCACGCGGAGCCAGAAGGATTCCTCCACTCGACCACAACAGCGATCCAAACAAGGTACATTTGCTCTGCCCTCCACTGCGTTCTTGTCGCACTCATTTCTGTTTATCCTGCCGACTGGTCGACTGATCCTTGTCTTGATATCTGCTAGGCTCTCACCAAGTTGTACTCGATGCCCAATGAGGCACAAACTCCGACTGAGGAGGGTGAGGCGAGCGGGGGTGAGAGCCAGGAAGAGGAGGAGTGGGACTCGGACGTTGCAGGGGATGACGACGACGATGATGATGACGACGGCGATGACGATGACGTTGAAGACGAGGAGGAAGAGGAGGAGGAGGTCGTACCACCGCGCTCGGAAAGGCGGTCGAAGCTTGTCCACGACCCTTCAACCGAACGTGGTAAGGGGGTTGCGACCACCACTCAGTCGACCAAGCGTCCTCGGACCATCTCTCCGGTGCCGACTGAAAAGGCGCCGAAGCAGCCCAGGGCGGCCTCGTCGAAGCCGATCAAGCTCCTGCCGAAGATGAAGGTGTCCATCCCTACCATATCAGGGTAATCGTGTTGTTTGAATCTTCTCATTTTGTGTGAACTTTGTCTCTGGTCGACGCTGAAGTTAGTCGACTGATCCTTTGGAGTTGCAGTGCTGCTACTTCTGAAAACTCGGCCCGGGCTGATGACCACGAGATGGAAGACGCAGCAACTTCGAACCCAGGTACTGTATTCTTAACGCCGTTCTTAGTCGACTGACTCGCGATCTCTGATCCTGATTCTTCTCCGCAGCTCCACCCAATACTGTTATCAATCTTCCTGATGATGATGAGGATGAAGAGCCGCTGAAGCGCAGGAGGAGTCGGAAAGCGTCCGCCAGTAAGGTGCCTCAGGATGTGACGGCGCCTGAGATTCTGACTGTGGAGGAAGAGAACACCACTCGACACACGGTGTCCTTCGCAAATCCACTGACGAGTGCTCAGCAGCCCTCCCTCTTCACGACGCACCACGTCCCAGAGGACCAAGCTGGCGCAGCGAAGGAGGCGATACGCCAGGCGGGACTCATGATGGAGCAGCTGAAGACCATCCGGGACGCGAGCCAGGCAGCTTATGACGCCAGTTCTGCCCTCCAAAGCAATGTTCAGATCAGTTGACCACCGTTTGTTCTGTTGGATATGCTGCCAAAAACTTTTCTTTTCCAGAATTTATAGTAGTCACCCACTGGGTGTTGTCGATTGAGCTCTGTATTAGCGGGGGCACGCTGAGTGCACCCGCTGGGTGTAGTCCCCAAGGCTAAGGTCGACTGCTGGCAGTCGGCCTTAGGCTTTAAAATTTCAGTCTTTCTGTCAGTCGACTATGTCGACTGGATTTCACAAACCGGTGGAGGCACGCTAAGTGCACCCACTGGGTGTAGTCCCCGAGACTGTGGTCGACTGCTTGCAGTTGATCACAGTCTTAGAAAATGCATCTCGCACTTTTTTTTGAGGTCGACTGGTCGACTTTGTCTTCAACAGGATTAGTGGGGGCACGCTGAGTGCACCCACTGGGTGTAGTCCCCGAGACTACGGTCAAATGCTTGTATTCGGCTGTAGTCTTAGAAACGTGAGTTTTTCCCTTTTTCACTCGGAAGTGAATTATATTTGACATTTAGTCGATTGGTTCTTCGCAGAACTCTTGTGATCTTGTGGCTCGCTACTCAGAGCTGGAACACAAGCATACTCAAGTCGAGCTGAGCTTGAAGCTGGTTCAGGAGAAGCTGACAAAGGCAAAGGAGGAGACCGAAGGTATGTTTGGTGAGACCCTGATGACTGCTTTTCCCCTTGCTTGTTTCAAAATCTGATCTTGCTGTAACTTGCAGGTAAGGTAAGGGAGGCCCAACAGAAGAAAGACCTTGAGCTAGCTGAGAAGATCAAGCTTGCTGACGAGAAGTTAGCTTCAGTCACCAAGCTCGAACAAGACAATACCAATCTGAAAGCTGCTCTTGGGATTGCCAACAAGGAGGTTAGTCGACTGAAAACTGATAAAGCTGCCCTGACCGACCAAGTCACCAGGTTGACTGGGAAGAAAACTGATCTGGAGGCCTTCCTGAGTGGACTTGCCAAGAAGCTGTTTCTTATGCTTGAAGGTAAACCTCTATGCTTGGCAGACATTTCCAATTGTGATTTTTCCATTCGACCATCCCCTTGACTTAGTGATCACCCTTGCAGAATTTTGTCAAAACTTTGAAGAAGAAACTAGCCGGCTGGAGCCAAACCTCGACCCCGTCAATTCTCCGGTGAACGATGAAGTTGCCATGGATGTTCTCCGACTGGAGTCCCGTGTTGCAGCTGTCGTGGACTATCTCGCAAGACTGAAGGCTGCCACATCTCGCATCGACTCGACGCTCTGGCCTGAGGAGACACTTCAGAATGATCTTGAGTCGCTGATGGCCCGGTTGAACACGATCCCTGGTCGAGTGCAGGAATGGAAGAAGTCCTCGGCTTGGTGTGGTGCAGATGTTGCTCTGTGTCTTGCCCGAGTCCACTGTAAGGATGCATGAGAAGAGAAGCTGGCGGCTCTTCGGGTGGCCAACACCAAGAAACACGACTTCAGGTCCTTTATGGAAACTTTCCTTGCAGCTGCCACTCGGATCGCCGACGGGATCGACCTTGATGAATTCGTTGCACCTTCCAGCCCTCCACAGGAGGGGTAAAAAACTTCTTCTGGCTCGACGTTTTAAATTTGCCTCGGTATACCGAGTGGAATTGTAACCGATAAACCTTAACAGGCTTAACGCCTGAGCACTCTCGGTTCCTTTAGATATCGATTCAAACTTGAATTTGGTGCTTGAATACGATTGCTTTTGGCTCGAAATGTCTTTTGCAGGTTCAAAGCAAGGCGCCTTTATTGCAACCGACTTATTCTTCAGTCCTACTTAGGCGAGTGCTTGGACTGCAGCTAAGCCCCCGAGTGAGAGGGTTGCTCTTCACTCGGTAGGATTTTCGTAACTTAGGCGAGCACAGGGCTGCAGCTAAGCCCCTGAGTGAGAGGGTTGCTCCTCACTCGGTAGGATTTTTATAACTTAGGCAAGTGCTTGGACTGCAGCTAAGCCTCCGAGTGAGAGGGTTGCTCTTCACTCGGTAGGATTTTCGTAACTTAGGCGAGCACAGGGCTGCAGCTAAGCCCCCGAGTGAGAGGGTTGATCCTCACTCGGTAGGATTTTTATAACTTAGGCGAGTGCTTGGACTGCAGCTAAGCCTCCGAGTGAGAGGGTTGCTCTTCACTCGGTAGGATTTTCGTAACTTAGGCGAGCACAGGGCTGCAGCTAAGCCCCCGAGTGAGAGGGTTGCTCCTCACTCGGTAGGATTTTTATAACTTAGGCGAGTGCTTGGACTGCAGCTAAGCCTCCGAGTGAGAGGGTTGCTCTTCACTCGGTAGGATTTTCGTAACTTAGGCGAGCACAGGGCTGCAGCTAAGCCCCCGAGTGAGAGGGTTGCTCCTCACTCGGTAGGATTTTTATAACTTAGGCGAGTGCTTGGACTGCAGCTAAGCCTCCGAGTGAGAGGGTTGCTCTTCACTCGGTAGGATTTTTGCAACTTAGGCGAGCACAGGGCTGCAGCTAAGCCCCTGAGTGAGAGGGTTGCTCCTTACTCGGTAGGATTTTTGTAACTTAGGCGAGTGCTTGGACTGCAGCTAAGCCTCCGAGTGAGAGGGTTGCTCTTCACTCGGTAGGATTTTCGTAACTTAGGCGAGCACAGAGCTGCAGCTAAGCCCCCGAGTGAGAGGGTTGCTCCTCACTCGGTAGGATTTTTATAACTTAGGCGAGTGCTTGGACTGCAGCTAAGCCTCCGAGTGAGAGGGTTGCTCTTCACTCGGTAGGATTTTTGCAACTTAGGCGAGCACAGGGCTGCAGCTAAGCCCCCGAGTGAGAGGGTTGCTCCTCACTCGGTAGGATTTTTGTAACTTAGGCGAGTGCTTGGACTGCAGCTAAGCCTCCGAGTGAGAGGGTTGCTCTTCACTCGGTAGGATTTTTGCAACTTAGGCGAGTGCTTGGACTGCAGCTAAGCCTCCGAGTGAGAGGGTTGCTCTTCACTCGGTAGGATTTTTGCAACTTAGGCGAGCACAGGGCTGCAGCTAAGCCCCCGAGTGAGAGGGTTGCTCCTCACTCGGTAGGATTTTTGTAACTTAGGCGAGCACAGGGCTGCAGCTAAGCCCCCGAGTGAGAGGGTTGCTCCTCACTCGGTAGGATTTTGATAACTTAGGCGAAACGGATTCGCAGCTAAGCCTCCGAGTGGGAGCCTGGCTCACCACTCGGTAGGATTTTTACAAACTTAGGCGAAACGGATTCGCAGCTAAGTCACCCACTGAGGGGGAATTTTATGTGGACAAAAATAAAAAAGTGACAGAAATTATGGAGGAACTATGACACTATTATTTTGAGGTCCATGAACTACAGAAGTATTTTATTGCAACTCATCCGAGTGATAAAACTTAAGTGTAAAATGGGCGGAGTAGCTCCGCGTTCCAAGCTCGGGGCTCGTCGATATTATGCTCGACGTTGTAAAGACGGTACGCCCCGTTGTGGAGAACCTTGGTGACGATGAAGGGGCCTTCCCAAGAAGGAGCAAGCTTGTGTGGTTTGTGCTGATCCACTCGGAGAACCAAATCTCCTTCCTGGAAGGCTCGACCTCTCACATTTCTGGCGTGGAAACGACGCAAATCTTGTTGGTAGATGGTCGACCGGATCAGAGCCATCTCCCTTTCTTCCTCTAAAAGGTCGACTGCGTCCTGCCGCGCTTGTTCAGCCTCTGCTTCGTTGTAGATTTCAACTCGAGGAGCATTGTGGAGAAGATCACTCGGCAAGACTGCTTCAGCTCCGTAGACCAAGAAGAATGGAGTTCTCCCGGTCGACCGATTAGGTGTGGTCCGCAGTCCCCAAAGTACTGAGGGAAGTTCGTCGACCCAAGCTCCAGCTGCGTGTTTGAGATCACGCATCAGTCGAGGCTTCAATCCCTTAAGAATCAGTCCATTAGCTCGCTCTGCTTGTCCATTTGACTGCGGATGGGCGACTGAAGCGTAGTCGACCCGTGTGCCTTGGGAGCTGCAGAAATCTCTGAATTCCTTCGAGTCAAAGTTCGACCCATTATCCGTAATGATGCTGTGCGGGACTCCATATCTGAATATTAGTTCCCTGATGAAGCTAACAGCAGTACCGGTGTCAAGGCTCTTGATTGGTTTAGCCTCGATCCACTTGGTGAACTTGTCGACTGCCACCAGTACATGCGTGAAGCCACTTCGTCCTGTTCTCAAAGGACCGACCATGTCCAATCCCCATACCGCGAAAGGCCAGACGAGTGGGATGGTCTTCAGAGCCGACGCAGGCTTGTGTGACATATTCGAGTAGAATTGACATCCCTCGCACTTATCCACTATCTCTTTTGCCATCTCGTTCGCCTTTGGCCAGTAAAATCCGGCTCGGTATGCTTTGGCCACGATGGTCCGAGAGGACGCATGATGACCACAGGTCCCCGAGTGAATATCATTGAGGATGAGTCGACCTTCTTCTGGTGTTATGCACTTCTGACCAACTCCAGTCGCGCTTTCTCTGTATAATTGTCCTTTGATTACGGTAAAGGCCTTAGATCGACGGACGATCTGTCGAGCCTCTTCCTCATCCTCCGGAAGCTCTTTTCTCAGGATATATGCGACATACGGAATCGTCCAGTCGGGAATGACCACCAAAACCTCCATGATCAAGTCGACCACCGCTGGGACTTCAACTTCAGTCGGATCTGTGGCACTCTTGGGCTGTGGAGTTTCTTCGGTGAAAGGATCTTCTTTGACTGACGGAGTGTGTATATGCTCCAAGAACACACCACTCGGAATGGCTTCTCTCTTGGAACCTATCTTTGCTAGATCATCAGCTGCTTGATTTTTCAGTCGGGGTATATGATGGAGCTCCAACCCCTCGAACTTCTTTTCCAGCTTCCTCACTGCACTGCATTATCCAGTCATGGCTGGGCTTCTCACGTCCCACTCTTTCATCACCTGATTGACCACTAAATCCGAGTCGCCATAGACCATCAGGCGACGGACGCCGAGTGAAATGGCCATGCGCAACCCATATAAGAGGGCCTCATATTCTGCCTCATTGTTGGAGGAATCAAAGTGAATCTGGAGCACATATCTGAGCTTATCTCCTCTGGGGGAAACCAGGACAACCCCAGCACCGGAACCATTCAACATCTTAGAGCCATCAAAGAACATGGTCCAATGCTCCGAGTGAACTTCAGTCGGCTGCTGCTGTTCAATCCACTCGGCGAGGAAGTCTGCTATTGCCTGAGACTTAATGGCTTTCTTTGCCTCAAACTTGATATCAAGGGGAAGAAGTTCAATCGCCCATTTGGCCACTCGACCAGTTGCATCCCTGTTGTGCAAAATCTCTGATAGTGGAGCGTCGCTGATGACTGTGATGGAATGATCAGAGAAATAATGAGCAACCTTCTTTGTGGTCATGTATATTCCATATACAAGCTTCTGATAATGAGGATATCTCTGCTTGGATGGAGTCAAGACTTCAGACAAATAATACACTGGGCGCTGAACTTTGAGAGCTTTTCCTTCTTCTTCCCGCTCGACCGTTAGCACAGTACTGACGACTTGTCCTGTGGCTGCGATATAGAGCAACAGAGGCTCTTTGCTGATTGGAGCAGCAAGCACCGGCTGGGTGGAGAGCAGAGCTTTTAGCTCGGCAAACGCTGCATCAGCTTCTGGAGTCCACTCGAACTTGTCTGTCTTCTTCATCAGTCGGTAAAGAGGTAATGCCTTTTCACCGAGTCGTGAGATGAATCGACTTAATGCGGCCAAGCATCCAGTAAGCTTCTGGACATCGTGCACTCGCACAGGGCGTTTCATTCGGAGAATAGTGCCAATCTTCTTTGGGTTAGCGTCGATTCCCCGTTCGGAAACGAGAAAACCGAGTAACTTGCCACCAGGAACTCCAAATGTGCACTTTGATGGATTGAGCTTGATATCATACCTTCTGAGGTTGGCAAATGTTTCGGCAAGGTCAGCGAGCAGGTCAGAACCTTTTCGTGACTTGACAACAATATCATCCATATAAGCTTCCACATTCCGACTGATTTGAGTGAGTAGACACTTCTGAATCATTCGCATGAATGTGGCTCCGGCATTCTTGAGGCCGAATGGCATGGTGATATAGCAGAAGCACCCGAATGGAGTGATGAAAGCTGTTTTTACCTCGTCGGGTCCGTACAGACGGATCTGGTGGTACCCGGAGTAGGCATCTAAAAAAGATAGCCTCTCACATCCCGCGGTCGAGTCAACAATTTGATCTATGCGAGGGAGAGGAAAATGATCTTTCGGGCAGGCCCGGTTGATGTGCTTGAAATCAATGCACATTCGTAGCGACTTGTCCTTCTTAGGAACCATGACGACATTAGTGAGCCACTCGGAGTGGTATATCTCTCGGATAAATCCTGCCGCCAACAGTCGAGCCACTTCTTCACCAATGGCTTTTCTCTTCTGGACGGCGGACCGCCGAAGATGTTCTTTGACTGGTTTGGCAGACGAGTCGACTCTTAGGCGATGCTCAGCCAGTCCCCTGGGAGAACCTGGCATGTCAGCGGGCTTCCATGCAAAAATGTCCCAGTTCTCACGGAGGAACTGGATGAGCGCTTCTTCCTATTTTGGGTCGAGTGTCGTGGAGATGCGGGTCGGAGCTGCTTCGGGGTCGGTCGGGTGAATGTGAACAGGCTTCGTCTCACCGGACGACTGGAATGCAGACTCTGTGGCGGGCTTCTTGGATCGTAGCAAGTCACTCGGATCTGCGTTTTGCTTGTATTCTTCGAACTCGACCGCTGTCACCTGGGAATCGGCGATCTTGGAGCCCTTCTGAAAGCACTCTTCTGCCTTTTTCCCGGTGACAGTGATCACTCCTTTGGGGCCGGGCATCTTCAATTTGAGGTACACGTAGCATGGTCGAGCCATAAACCGTGCGTAAGCTGGTCTCCCCAAAATGGCATGACATGCACTTTGAAAATCCACGACCTCAAACGTCAACTTTTCTTTGCGAAAATGCTTCGAATCACCAAACACCACGTCCAAAGCTATCTGGCCGAGTGACTCGGCCTTCTTCCCTGGTATAACTCCATGAAAGCTCATGTTACTAGTGCTCAATCGGGACATCGGAATGCCCATACCTTTCAATGTGTCTGCATACAATAAGTTCAGCCCACTTCCACCATCCATCAGCACCTTTGTCAGACGAGTGCCTTCGACAACTGGATCGACCACCAAAGCTTGCCTCCCAGGGGTGGCAATATGAGTCGGGTGATCAGATTGGTCGAATGTGATGGGTGTTTGAGACCACTTCAGATAATTTGCTTTTGCGGGGGCAACCATGTTCACCTCTCGGTTAATCACTTTCAGTCGACTTCTGCTTTCCACATCTGCAAAGATCATCAGAGTGGAGTTGATATGCGGATATCCTCCCTCACTGTCCTCCTTGTCTTCGGCCTTGTCCGACTCCTTCTCCTTGTCCTTAGACTGTTTTCCCTGAAACTGCTGGATCAGGAGTCGACATTGGCGAGTGGTGTGCTTCGGGTAGATGATATTCCCCTCTTCGTCTTTCTTCGTATGGATGTGACATGGCATATCCATTACGTTGTTCCCTTCTTTATCCTTTACCTTCTTGGGGCTCCAGGATCCTTTTGGTTTCCCCTTAAACTTTCCTTGAGTCACGGCCAGAGCCTCTCCGGGAGCTGCCGGTTCAGCCTTCCGCTTCTGTTTCCGACTGGTGTTTCCTTTTTTCGACTGACTCGGCTTGTGCTTGCCGCTTCGGAGTCGGTCTTCTTCTTCGCCGTTGGCGTACTTGGTAGCAATCTCCATCATCCGACTCAAGGTCATGTCACCGGTTCGACCAAACTTCAAACTCAGTTCTCTGTTCTTGACACCATCTTTGAAGGCGCAGACTGCCCGATGATCGGACACATTCTCCACAGTGTGGTGCAAAGTGATCCACCTCTGAATATACTCTCTGAGAGTCTCATTAGCCTTCTACACGCAAACTTGCAACTCCGTCAATCCAGCTGGTCGCTTGCAAGTCCCTTCAAACGTTCTGATGAACACTCGGGACAAATCTTCCCAAGTGTAAATGCTGCTAGGAGGTAATTGAGTCAACCACGCCCTGGCAGAACCTTCCAGCATGAGGGGCAAATGCTTCATGGCCACCTCGTCATTCCCGCCACCAATCTGAACTGCCACTCGGTAGTCTTCAAGCCAAGTTTCAGGCTTAGACTCACCAGTGAACTTGCTGACTCCTGTTGCCAACCTGAAATTGGGAGGGATAACTGCGGCTCTGATGGCTCTGCTGAAACATTCAGGACTAGAAACATGCACTCGACTACTTGTGGGTGCATCTCTGTCGAGTCCACCTCGATGGGCTCTGTTCCGGTCGACCATACCTTGCACGATAATGGATCGCGCATTGAAGCCTGGTTCTCTGGGGTCGACTGGAATCCTTCGCCCTGAACTGTACTGATGCCTGTCATCTTGCTGTCAAGGAGCGTAAGACCCACCCCTTGGAGGGGAGTTGGGCACTTGACGCCTATCATCTCGGTCGAGTCGGTCGCCATATTGATCTCGCCGATTCTCGCGCCCTTCACGCCGCGGAGGCGATCTAGGGCTGTGAGCCGACTGAACCGTATTCACAGTGACGGATCGACTGTGAATTCTGTTGCGCGACTGAGACACGGCCGAATTCTGATCTCCTGCTGCTCGGAGCAGATCCCTGATCTGCAGCAAACCTCTGCCAGCTTCCGACTGCGAAGGCTGGATGGACTCTGCCATACGGGTCGCAGCTGCTAAATTCTGAATTGGGGTTCGATATACCTGAGTCGGCGGGAAGAGTTGACGTCGACTGGTGTCGGGAACTCGTTGCCGCGTGCGCTCGTCGAGTGCTCGCTGAAGGTTCTCAAGTCGAGTGCGCTCGGCCAAATTGGCCAGATGCGCCTCCTCCAAGGCACGAGCCTCGGGGGTTTCTCCTGCGATGGGAGTATGCAGGGCATCCACGTTCCTGCGGCGAAGCTCCTCTCTTTGCAGAGAGTCGAGTGGCTCGGGCTGGTACTCTTCGTGGCGTCGTGCAGGGTCGCCTCCGTCACCTGATCCATCGCCACGGGCGAAGCCAGGGGGACTGCGGGGCCCGTCGACCATCAAGATTTCGGCCGCTGGATCGCTGCTACCGCACTCGGATGCAGTCTCTACGGAGCCAGTCGACTGATCGAACAAGCCGTAGAGAGATTCGTTGGGCTCGATTGCCGCAACTTGGGTGGTGGCCGATTGGCGAGCCACCGCGTGCCTCACCCATCGCTGAAGCCTCGACCGGCCTGAGCGCTTGCGCTGGCGGGAGACCGGGAGGGCGGACGATAGAGGAGCCGACCGATACTGGGTCGACGGTTGCCGCAGCAGAACGCCGCGGACACATGCGCGAAAATGCGTCGCACCGCGGACGGGGAGCGCATCTACGTCGAGTGGAGCCTCCTGGAGCCACGCGGAGTCGTCGGCGATGAAGGTGAGAGTGCCGAGACGGATCTCTTGACCCTCGACCAAAACTCCAGCAGACACCATGATGAAAGTACTCGGAAGAATCGCAACTTCTCCACAAAATCGCTAAAACACCGGCCCCACGGTGGGCGCCAACTGTCGTGGTTCTAAGCCTGACAGTAGAGTGGGGGGTAGGTATGGAGAGGCAAGGTCCTAGCTATGGAGAGGTTGTAAACACAAGGGATGTACGAGTTCAGGCCCTTCTCGGAAGAAGTAATAGCCCTACGTCTCGGAGCCCGGAGGCGGTCGAGTGGATTATGAGTATATGAGTTACAAGGTGCCGAACCCCTCTGCCTGTGGAGGGGGGTGGCTTATATAGAGTGCGCCAGGATCCCAGCCAGCCCACATAGGAGAGGGTTTAAGGTGAGTTAAGTCTGGGGCGTTACTGGTAACGCCCCACATAAAGTGCCTTTACTATCATAAAGCCTACTTGATTACAGGCCGTTGCAGTGCAGAGTGTCTCTTGACTTTCCGGTAGTCGAGTGAGTCTTCGTGGTCGAGTCCTTCAAGTCAGTCGAGTGCGTCCCTCGTTGGTCGACTGGAAGGTGACTTCTTCTAAGGGTGTCCTTGGGTAAGGTACTTGGATCAGGTCCATGACCCTACCCTAGGGACATAACCCCATCACAACCATCGAGTCAAGACAACAGTCGGAAGACACAGTTAAAATTGCTTGTTTGATACCAAAGGTTACCTTCAAGCATGAGGAATAGCTTCTTGGCGAGTCCGCCCAGATAAGCCTCCAGATCATTCTTCTTTCCCACCAACTCACTGGCCTTGTCATTCAGGGCAATCTTGTCATTCTTCAGTCGAGTGACTTCTTGGTTGGCCATGTCAAGAGCAGCTTTCAGATTAGCGTTTTCTTCTTCAAGCTTGGCGACCGAAGCCAACTTCTCTTCAACAAGCCTAGTCTTGTCCGCGGCCATTTTTTGCGCCTCGGCAAGGTCAAGGTCCTTCTTCTTCAGAGTGTTCTTCAGTTTTTCTATGAGAATCACAATAAGGTCAGAATCGGAGGCAGGTAAGAAGCAAAGATAGTCGTCAAGATTCTCACCAAACATACCTTTTGCTTCCTCCTTCGCCTTCGTGAAGTTTTCTTGGACAAGCTTTTGGTCAAGCTCAAGCTGGATGAACTTGCTCTCCAATTCGGTGTAGCGAGAAACAAGGTCACAAGACTTCTGCGAAAGTTCAGTCGACAAAACATCAACATCAATTCACTTCCGAGTGACTAAGGAAAAATCATAGCGTTTCTAAGACTACGGCCGAATACAAACATTCGACCGCAGTCTCGGGGACTACACCCAGTGGGTGCACTCAGCGTGCCCCCACTAGTTTCATCAAGAGTCGACCAGTCGACCAACAAAAAAAATAGGAGGTGTTCTTCAGACTATAGTCGACTGCCAGCAGTCGACCACAGTCTCGGGGACTACACCCAGTGGGTGCACTCAGCGTGCCCCCACCGGTCTATGAATCTATTCGACCTTGTCGAGTAAAGAAAAAACTCAAGGCATAAAGACTATGGTCAGCTGCCAGCAGTCCACCATAGCCTTGGGGACTACACCCAGTGGGTGCACTCAGCGTGCCCCCACTAACCCGGAATTTCAATCGACACACACCCAGTGGGTGTAGGACAGACTCTAGGAATTTCAAAAAGAAGAACAGGCAGTGACCGACTGACCTGAACATTACTCTGAAGAGCTGAACTGGCGTCATAGGCTGCCTGGCTGGCTTCTCGAATTGCCTTCACTTGCTCCATCATGACCCCCGCTTGGCGTATTGCTTCTTTGGCAGCACTGGCTTGGTCCTCTGGGACGTGGTAGGTTGAGAAAAGCGAAGGTGGAGCAGCACTCGACGATGAAGGTCGAGCACTCGTCAACGGCACCGCAAAGGTTACGGTAGGCCGAGTGATATTGCCTCCCTCCATGAACAATGTCTCGGGTGCTGGCACGTCCTGAGTCGCCTCGCCAGCAGACGCTTTCCTGTTCCTTCTCTGCCTCATTGGTTCCTCGTCGTCGTCGTTGGGAAGGTCGATAACAACGTTAGATGAAGCTGCAGAAAAAGAATCAAAACTAGAGACAAGAAACCAATCGACTGAAGACGGAGCTACAAGAGTCGTACCAGGCTTTGAAGTAACAGCATCCTCCATCTCCTGATCTTCAGCCCTGCCCGAGGTATCAGAAGTAGCAGCACTGCAGTTCTAGAAGTCAGTTGATTAGCTCATGAGTCAACCAAGAATACGTTCATGAGGAACAGACAAACTCAAACTTCGCCATTACCCTGAGATAGTGGGGATCACCATCTTCATCTTCGGCAAGACCTTCGCCGGCTTCGGCGGCGCCACTCGAGATTGCTTCGGAGCCTTCTCAGTCGGCGCCGGAGAAGTAGTCCGAGGGCGCTTGGTCGACTGCACGACGACTGCGACCCCCTTACCACGCTCGGCCGCGGGATCATGGGCAAGCTTCGAGCGTCTTTCCGAGCGAGGAGGTGCAACTTCCTCCTCCTCCTCCTCCTCTTCCTCCTCACCAGAGTCATCACCCTCATCATCATCATTAGCATCCGAATCCCACTCCTCCGGGCTCTCGCCTCCACTTCCTTCCTCCTCCTCAGTCGGCGTTTGTGCTCCATTGGGCATCGAGTACAACTCAGTGGTGGCCTGCCGGACAACAAAACAGAACAAAGGTCAATCGACCAATTCGCAGCGAAGCAGAGTGAACAAAGCAAGATTACAATTGGAGATAAGTGGTCATACCTTGTCCGGCGTATAAGTATGGTCGAGTGGCGAGATCCTCCTAGCTCCTCGAGGGTTGTCCTTATTCCCTGTGATTGCGGTCACCCACCGCCCCAGCGTGGCGTCGTCGACTGCTTCTGGATGAACCCGAGTGGTGTCTTCGGTACCACAGTACAGCCACATCGGGTGGCCTCGGTACTGAAGCGGTTGGATGCGCCGTCTAAGGAAGACCTCCAGAAGGTCCATACCCGTCACTCCGTCCTGAACGAGTTGGACTACGCACTCCATCAACATTTTTACCTGAGCCTTCTCTTCAGGAAGCACCTTCAGAGAGGAGGGTTTGTCCGCTCGGTCCATGGAAAACGGAGGGAGACCAGTCGACTGCCCCGGCATCGACTGGTCTTGGCAGTAGAACCAAGTCGACTGCCACCCTCTGACCGACTCAGGAAGGGTCATGGCCGGGAAAGTACTCTTATTCCTCATCTGAATCCCGAGCCCCCCACACATCTGGATAACCTTAGTCCTCTCATCACCCGGACTCGCCTTTTTCACTGTCTATGAGCGACAGGTGAATATGTGCTTGAAGAGACCCCAGTGTGGTCGACAACCCAGGAAGTTCTCACACATGGACACGAAAGCAGCAAGATGGGCGATGGAATTGGGAGTGAAATGGTGGAGTTGCGCCCCAAAAAAGTTCAGAAACCCTCGGAAGAAAACACTCGGCGGCAGAGAAAACCCACGGTCTATGTGAGTGGCTAGGAGAACGCACTCACCCTCTTGCGGCTGCGGTTGCCACTCGGTCCCCGGAAGCCTTGCCGACCCATGGGGGATCAGACCCTCGTTGGCCAGGTGTTGAGATCCTTCTCGGTGATAGTCGAGCGGATCCAATCCCCTTGGATCCAACCCTTTGGCAGACGGGACCTTGACGAAGATCCGCCCCGACTGGGCGCTCTCCCCTTCGCTTTCTCCGCCGCCGTCGCCTTCTTCGCGCGCTCCAAGGCCACCGTCCTCTCCTTCACCATTGTCGCCGGCGAAGCACGCGAGGAGGGGATAAGCGGGGGCGAGAGCAGGAGCAGGCACAGCGGGCGGATGCAAAGAGGGCAGAGAGGGGAATGAGAAGGCACTGTTCAAAAAACCCTCGCCCGGCGCTTTATATAAAGACACTTCCGAGTGGCTGACAAGTAGGCCCGAGCGATCCTGTCACATCCCGAAACAGTCGCGCACGCTTGATATGTGGCGAAAAAGGCGGCGCAGAAATCAAGGCGCCCGCGCCTTATCCCATCCGAGTACCGCGGTCCGCCCCGCTTCGCGTGCTTCCCAAAATTCGGATCCTGCAAAATCCGCCAACGGTAGATCAATCTGTCAGATAGTAGATTTCCTGCGATCCGTCGGTCGGAAGTTCACTAAGTTCGAAAGTTCACTCGACGGAAGAAAGGAATGGATCAAGGCGACTGAAAGAAAAGTTAATGCCGACGCCAAAAAAGAAAGATCGCTAATCCAGGATACAACATAGTCAGAGCGCGGGAAACAGGTCGGAGAAAATTATCAACCCCTTCCTCACTCGAACCTCGATCCATTCGGGGGCTAATGATGAAGTCATGTACCTAGGGTAGGGTCATGAACCTATCTAGGGTACCCTACCCAAGGACATCATCCTCAGAAGAAGCTACCTTCCAGTCGACCAAGAGAGACTTCACTCGACGAACTCAAGGACACTCTACTGAAGGTAGCCACTCGACCATGAAGCTAATCACTCAACAAGCAGGAGACCTAAAGTCACTCAGTTCGCAACGGTCTGTCATTAGGTAGCTTTAATAGTCTTCATGGCACTTTATGAGGGCGTTACCAGTAACCCCCTGTCTTAATGTACTTTAAACCCTGCATAACTGAGGGCCGGAGGGGTCTGGCGAACTCTATATAAGCCACCCTCCTCCTCAGTGTAAAGGGTTCGCACCCCTGTAACTCATATACACAGAAACCAGTCGACCGCCTCCGGGCTCCGAGACATAAGGCTATTACTTCCTCCGAGAAGGGCCTGAACTCGTTAAACACTCGTGTGTACAACTACTCCATAGCTAGGATCTTGCCTCTCCATACATACCCCCCATTCTACTGTCAGGCTTAGAACCACGACAGCGGCCACATCGCCCACATCCACCTACATCCACGCTTCGGCAGGAACCATATAACAAAAAAAATATTGTGGACCAAATGTTCATGGAATTCTGCAGTATGATATAGACTACAAATTGGTATGATAGGCAAGAATCCTCAAATTTCTATTATACCATAATGTCTAGCTTAGGGATTTTGTTCCGTATCTTCTTATTTGGCACCACACCAACATTTAGCATGACGTCAACGACCACATAATGCCTTCAGCACTGGTTAGCGATTTGATCATGTCTCTTACTACCTGAAAGCACAAATATTAAATTCTATTGTTAAAGATATATTCTTAACATGTCAATAAGAGGGAAAAGCAATATGGCAATTCAATGTCTCATCGACCCTGCAGTTGGCAACATCCCAAGTGATGATCAATTTTAAACATAATATTTAACTACAAGAATGACTACAATACAATTCATCATTTCTTTGTTCTGGGGATTTTTGCCCCTGAATACGTGATAATACAAGGACAAACTTTAAGTATGCTGATACGATGTAGTGCCATCAAGCATGGATAATTATGCAAGGACAAACTCATGTTCTAGGATTTTTTTTAACCCTAAACGATGCATGGAACGACCAATAATAAACAGATTAGAAAAATTGTGCATCTCTCTTTGTCCATAATAAGTTATGTTGCTTCTTCCAAGTTAGTTTATTATTTAACCATATCATTCGGCCACCACTTTGTCCATGTAGGGCGAGCGCTAGCATTAGTAGCATTTATGTAAACTCTGATTACCAGCACGTACAATGATTAACACGAATGTTGGTGCAAATAGAACTCACTTGTGGTGAGAAACTGAATAAGTGTTGTCGAAGGGTTGAGGGAGCTCGAAGGGGTTGGTATCACTAAACAAGCTGTTCGTCAGTAGAGCCCCAAGAAAACTTTAGAAAGGATGTTTCTGTCCACCCACATAAATAAAGAGATAAATCTGTGATCGTTCGGCAAGCCTGATAAGCCACATAAATAAAGAGATAAATCTGTGATCGTGCATAAAGTAATTAACAAATCCGGTGTTGTTTTCTTCTGTCCACGGTCCGCTCGCTCCCCACCCCCGTTCTACCTCACGCCCCGTCCATCCGCTCCCAGCTTACTCCCTAGCTCCATGTTGCTCATGCTTGCCCATGTGTGCACTATCAGCCAGCTGGTGGCCCCAACTCGTTCGGCTCTGTCCGCTTGGTGCCAGATGATTAGCACATGGATGCATCCGCCGGCCGTACCACCTGCACATCAATGAACAGTGGATTAGTACATCGACAAGGTTAGAAAAATATAAAACTCACACAAACGGAATTTACAGAAATCAGCAAACACTAATCTGAATACCTTCTAAATCTCACGTAGTGCAGGGGGTGCTCTGAAAGTCTAAATATCATTGTGTTACAGAAACAATGTTCCTTTCTCAGCCTACTGGGTGCCCTTAGACAGGGCCACCTCATTGTCAACCACTCCCGCATCCCTCACCCTGTCAAATCGAGTCGCGGCTTACTCGGAATTCACGAATGCTCGTGCGACGTCATCGAAAGAGCTAAGCAAATTCTCGCCAACCGCATCACCTTCCAGCAGATGGTCATTACGAAGGATCGATGCCGCTGCCCCTATTCCACTTTCAATATGATGCATCCAGATTCTTTTTATAATAATTTCTCACATGTTTCAATTGAATAATTTGATTATCCGAACCAATTAATGAACCAGAGATGGTTTTTATTGCTACCTTTAAGTCATACTGTATGTTTTAGTGGTGCTGTTTTTTCTTTAGGCGGCTTGCAGAATGAATGATGAAGTTTTTTGGGCCTGCATTGCAAATGGGTTTGGCCAGATGCTCGACTGGTTTTACGACCAACTATAGAAGTGTATTCATCATTTCCATTGGCATGACCATAATTTGTGAATCAGAAAAGATAGAAAAGCAAACTTTTATGTTAAATATAAAACGAAAGAAAAAAAGAATCCAAGTAATTAGATTTGTAAAAAGAAATACATTCGAGATGTTTCATCGATACAATAAGCACATCAGTAGGACATTATAATCATGGTATAAACTTGCTCCCTTTTTTATGACATAGATACACGCATACTGGAAAATTCGCAACAACAATAGATAACAAGATTATTTTTAGCTCACGTTCTGATTCCATTGTCGCTTTATCATCAGTTCATCAAAAGTGAAATTAGCCTACGAAGATAACCATGTATACTGAACACACGAGAAAAACACAAGTTTAATCCATCGGCTTTAG
This sequence comes from Triticum aestivum, assembly GCF_018294505.1. NCBI lineage: Eukaryota > Viridiplantae > Streptophyta > Magnoliopsida > Poales > Poaceae > Triticum > Triticum aestivum. Next base: position 77,963,094 of record NC_057804.1, read on the forward strand.
AGATCCTTGACAGATGCCATCAGGTTGAGAAATTTGATGTTATGAATAAGGCATGAAGAAAATTGTCTGTTGGTCAACATTTGCAGGAGTAAGGTGGTTCAAGGATGAGTTTTCGCCATCGGTAAACAGGGACCTGTTCATGTACAAGCTGTAGGAATAAACTTTAGCATTAATTACTGAATAGCATACAAAATTGTCTAATGTACTGCAAACTATAGAGCAAAATCACATCCCTGGTGTTGAAACACCAATGGCACAAGGCACTTTGTCCAATTTGTGCTTCCAAGGGTAGTCTCCGACTCTGACACGGTGGCACCATCACCAACTTACACTCGCTTGTCAGCGCAGCTGTGATGGCCCTTGCTGGGGCTCATACCTCCGAGTCGTGCCCCTCTTTCCAGAATTTGTCCAAGGTGCTTGAAAAATAATACTTAATTAACCTCCAATGAAAATAATAATGCAGCATGTCAGCATGGATAGCTATATGACTGTATTAAAAATTACTCTAATCATCTAATGTGACACAATGGTTTGAGTTGCTAGATATTGTGGGTCATCTAGTTAAATTCAGGTCTTACTTCCTGCTTGCTGCACGAACTTCCTCGGTGGTAAGCATCGTAGTCGTCAGCATACAGGTTCACCACCTGAACTTACGCGCACAAGACATAACCTGATGCCCGATGTAGCCACATGCATAGCAGAACCACGGCAAGCGCTCGTACTGAAGTTTAAGCCCCACCCTTGTTCTCTTTTCCTTGATCCTTGCTATCATTGCAACTGAAATTTCCAGCGCCCGCTATATACAGGAAAAGCAACCCGTACACGAACAAAGTTTCCTAACTACTCTCCCATCATGTAGTTCAATTTGGAGGATTGTTCTCATGTCCTTGCATAGAGCACGTACCACCACATCTGTTCTCCAATTCATCGAGACATCAAGAATGTGTAAAATCGAAACACATCGAAATGGTACCAGCCGTACTTAATAATAGAAGGATTTGGCAGAAATATGTAAAATTGTCCCTCCTAAAAAAATTATTCCAGAATAAATGTTGCCCTCCAGAAGTACCAAAGGTGCGCGGAGCATGAAGTGAGCCTATTACATCAAGTTCTTTTTTGACCTTTTCTATTTGACCCGAAACCGATCGATCCAGCCATGAGTAGGTTGAAGAGAGCTCTAACAGGCCTTGGAGGACCGAACCCACGTATGTGGCAAAATACGGGGATGACTTGTGGCTACCCATATCCACAGCCAAAGTGCACAAAGTACTTATTGCCTCCCAAAAACGTGAACGTCAGATCCTCTTTGTCCTTAGCCTCCAAGCATCTCCTAGCTCATCAAACAGAAAACATATTTGCAGGCAAAAGTGATTCAACATATGAGCAATTAGGACAAGATTAGTGCTTTGGGAATTGAGAGAGTTGTCCTCCGTACTCATCCTTATGACAACATGCTTTGGGAATTAGGCAAGCTCGGGATTCTGTAGAGATGTTCGATAACATGCTTCTAGAAAGCGTCATGTTACACCACGCCCATCCTAGACACCATAGTACATTGTGAGGTTGACTCATGCGCCACATTTGCCACCTGGTCTGGCCGCCCTGCCAACCGAAGATCGTTCCAAGCCAATATTTCGCTCGGTGTTCTGAAGATCTGCAGAAGAGGTTGTAAAAATCATCAGGTGTGTAACCTGCATACAGAAGAAAGTTTGATACGTGCATGTAAAACTGAGAACAAGCAAATCTGATTCAAACACAAAAGAAAAAGGGCAAGCTTAATTATGTTATCCTGCTGAGCCACAACCGCTACTACCCCTCGTCGTTTCAGGAGGAGCAGGAGAGCACGAGCAGAGGATACGGATTCAGGGGATGAGAGGGGTGGGGTGGGGATCACGAGAGCTTATCCATGTCTTGGGGCGGCCAGAGCCGGCGGCGACGCGGCGCCGAGGTTGGTGCGACGGCGAGTTCGGGCGGTGAGGCGGCGGGGCAGAAGCTGCAGGAGATGGCGGCGGGGACCTCGAGGCCGAGCTTAGGCCATGGCTTCCCTGGCTCCAGAGGCCGTGGCGGCGTCAGACGCAGCGGCGGGGCGAGGAGGAGGCCGGCCGTCGGGGAGACAGGAGCTCCTCGTCCCCTCGATCCAGATCGGGATCAAGGAGGGAGCAACAGGGGCGCGAGGGAGCGGGCGACCCGCGGGCGGCGGTCGGGGCGTAGGTTTATTTTCGTAGGTTAACCTTCATAGATTTTTTAGGACGATTTTCGGTCGATGAACCGTAGTGTTTCACAACGGCATAGTGGTAGCATACCGGTTTTTTTGTCGGTCTCGAGGGCGAAAGGGGGGAATCGCTGGGTTGCGGGAGGTGGGATCGAGGACGAAAATTAACCGTCTCTGATGGGACGAAAATTGACCGGCAAAGATTACCAACTGCTCCATTAGGAGTAAAGATATGCACGATGGCACTTACAAAGTTACAAAGACGGCGACATGACCATTCCATTGCTACTTGTAAGCTCGGTGCGCATGCTACGTGGCATTGGCATACATACATGGCCCGCAGGCCTCAGCTAGCCACACTGCTTCAGTGTACACTCATACAGTGACACACGGAGAACAATTAGCTACTACGAGTACGTGCTACAACCACATGGGAGTACACAGGTAGCCACACACACACTTGTTAATTTACAGGCAGCAAACTCACTCACTCGAGGATCCCAGCTAGTAGAGTACGTCTACGTATCATACCAATATTTAGCACGAGCACACAGCACAGGGAAGTTACATAAGCACGCGCGTCCAATATCACACAGCCATTACTCTTGTCGGTACTCGGTAGGATGGGGGTTGAAGCCGGTGGTCCGTTCAGACGGTCGACCGACGAGGATCACGGGCACTTGGGCCTCTTCCTGGGCCCGGCGGTGAGCATGTCGCGGTAGCAGGGGCACTCGTCGCGGCTGCCGCTCCTCCCCGTCGGCACGCAGGCGCACTCCTCGCAACACAGCCCGCAGTACTTCATGCACGCCCCCCGCTTTGCGCGCGACCGCCCGCACCGGACCGCGCACTTGCCCGCGCAGAACCCTGCACACCGCAGCACCGGCGCCCAACGCATACAGCCATGGATCAGGCCCGCACGCTGCTTGATGGAAAGAGGACACGACACGACGCGCGTATGTAAGCTATAGGTACGTACCTGAAGCAGCGTCGCCGGCCTGGAGCAGGGAGGCAGCGACGAGCAAGAGGAGGAGCAGGGCGACCTGCGTCTGCACTGCCCTGCACCTCGATGGCTTGCTCATCCTGGTCGAGCTTCGAGCTGCAGCTGAGATGGATGCAGGAGCTTGCAGAAGGAGCTAGATAAGGTGGTCGCAGAGTGGGAGTGTGGGTATGAGGGTGAGTGAGCGATGAATGAGTGATGATGTAGCTCAGGTCCGGGCACCTTTGTACCGGTCGATCGGGAAGCCTCTGGAGAACGGGCGACGTGTCGCGCGGTCACGTGCACCTGCTCCTAGAATTGATGGGTTTTTGTTGGTGCCCGGATTCGAGTTAATGCACGGCGACGGAGGACAGGGCTGCTGGTCTGCTGGGTGTGTGCTGCACTGCGCCGCGGCAGAGGAGGAGCCGGTCCGTGACCACCGTGTTTGATGATCAGTGGCGCGCGCTGGCGGCCGTGGTCGCGTCTGCTCCGTGCATGGCCCGGCGCGCGTGTCGGGCTCCGCCAGGGTCGGCACCACGGGACACGACGTTTGTCCTTTCGCACTGCATGGTTCCGAGAAGCATGCAGCGCCCGGAGAGGACAAGCACCCGTGCATGTCCCGGACAGTACTCAAACAACGGATCACTATCCGTGCAAGAGCGGTGAAACTTTAACGTCTCCTTACAGGATTAGGATAGAAATATTATATGAAATAGAAATTTATATAAATTGAGATGACATGTATATTAATCTCTATTTTCGTGAAGGATATGAATCAATCCAATACAGAAATACGAATTCCTTCCTTCCAAAGGACTTTGGAGGAAAATTTTGTGTAAGAATCCTATCAAGGGCGATGCCTTCCTCATGGTGGAGGTGGATGGCAGCGCTCGACCGGGTGACGTCGAGGTCGCCCACATGCCGATCTGGGTGCGCATCTTTGAACACGTTGCTCGGGAGCTTGGAGTAGAACTTGGTAAGGTTCTGGAGGTAGATGCGGATAGGGAAGGTAGGATTTGGGGGGACTACATGAGGGTCCGCATAAACCATGATGTCGATGAACCCCTCTGTAACGAACTAGAATCACATGATCTGGCCAAGGGCAAAGTGTAAGTATGAGAGGCTACCTAGGTTTTGTTGTTATTGTGGTCATCTTGGACATGGGCAGCGCGACTTGAAGCTGCCGGAGGTCCTCCAAGAGATGAGGTTCCCGGTAGCAATGCGCTCGTCCCCGTTCAGAAGGAGCAACCACAGGGGTGGGTTTGTAGTGCCAGAGGCAAGTAGCACCCGTCGATTTCTGCACTTTGGGACAGAAGACACCGGACCGGCAAAGACTGCACAGGCAAGGATAACAACCGAGAAGTACAACTCCGTGCCGGATGATATGCTGGCTGATCCGCTGGTGCAAGAGGCTATTGCAGCGGTCAGCGCACTCAGGTTGGATGCAGAAAGGAACAGGCAAGCGGAGCAAGGGCTGGTATCACAGTATGCTGGTCTGAATGGTGCTAAAGCAGCTGCTGCTATAACGAAGACGTCAGATGAAGACGGGACGAGCTCTATACCCACCACCCCAATACATGATCCAGCAACATGTCAGGCCAAAGAAGAATAGATGAGCCTCCCCCAAGGTCCACCGCCTCCACTCCAGGCCGCTGGGGAAACAAACGGAGATGGGAAGGCTGTCAAAGCCAAGGTAGCTGAGAACACGAAACAAATCAATCAAAGCCCTATGCACCCCCCGGGTTTTGAACCAGGGGCGCAGGTGTGTCTTGGGGGAACAGATGCGAATGGAGTTAACAGGACATTTATGCAAGATGGAGGCAAGGAGATGGTGCAGAAGGAGGGTGGAGGAACAAAAGAGAACAGGGTGGAACCGATGCAGGGAGGAGTGAAGACCCGGGAGCAAGTTCAGGACAGGAACCTGAAGATGGCAGAGGGGGATACAGTCACAGTGCTGGGAAAAAGAGGTGAACGTACGATAGGAGCAAACTTAACTGATGTTGCTGGGGATGGTACAAAGGGCACTAGTCAAAACAAGAAGAAGAAGTGGGCCAGCAAGAACAATGGAAAGGATGACAAGGGTAAGCCAGGTGGAAAGGAAGCAACCGAGCTTGGGGCTCTCGGTCAATTGGTGGATGCCAAGTAGGGCGTCCACTAGGAGCCATGACACTCCTAAGTTGGAACTGTCGGGGCCTAGGGCAACCCCGCACGGTTCATGAACTCGTGCAAATAGTGCACAAGCATAGGCCCAAATTAGTTTTTATCTCGGAAACAAGGCAAAGCAGTGAGAGTGAATAATTTAAGGTGGAGGCTTGGCCTCAAGCATTGTATTGTGCAGCCGGGCTCCGGTAAAGGTGCCGGCATTGCACTCTTCTATGATGAGAGTGTTGAAATAAAAGAACTTGGCGTTGGCCTGAGGTACATCGATGTGTTGATCCGCCTGTGTCCAAATGGGGTTTAATGGAGAGGTACTTTTGTGTACGGAGAGCCGAAAACACATGAGAGGCACCATATGTGGGAACTTCTGAGAAGAATCCGAAATAATGCAGCTGAACCGTGGCTAATGATAGGAGATTTTAACGAGGCTATGTGGCAAAGTGAGCATCTATCCAGAGCTAGGAGATCAGAGAAAGGTATGGCTGAGTTTAGATCACTGCTGTCAGACTGTAATCTGCATGATATGGGTTTCAAAGGTACCGTATGGACCTACGATAACAAACGACGGGGCCAGAAAAATGTGAAGGTTCGGCTAGATAGAGGAGCAGCGAGCCCAGATTGGAGCTGTTTATTTAAATAGGCTATGATAGAGCATCTAGTCACATCGAGATCTGATCACGTACCTCTACTACTCCGCTTTGGGGCAAGAAAAGAGTGGCGACCAATCAAAAGAAATTTCAGGTATGAGTGTATGTGGGAACGAGCAAGAGACCTGCCGGTGGTGATCAATGAAGCCTGGACAGGGGGTGGAAAGGGATGTTCACTAGCTGATATCACAAAGAAACTGAGAAACATGCAGGATGTATTGAGCAACGGGCTAGCAGAGAATTCAATTATGTACAGAGTAAAGTAAGGGCTCTCCGAGATAGATTGAAGGGGTTGTACTCGCTGCAGCTTACACCAGAGGTCGAAGATAAAATAAAAAGAACAGAAAGTGAGATTGATGAATGGCTCTATAGGGAAGAAATGATGTGGAGACAACGCTCTCGAATAACTTGGTTGAGGGAAGGAGATAGGAACACTGAGTTTTTCCACAGAAGGGCCACCTGGAGAAGGAAAAAGAATAAGATTACAAAACTTCGCAAAGGAGACGGAAGCTGGGCGGAGAGGGAAGAGGAGATACACCAAGAAATAAATAGTTTCTTTAAGGAACTGTACAAAAAAGATGAGCAAGTAGAACCTACCGAGCTGTTGGATTTGATTCCTCAAAGAGTGGATGAACGGATGAATGCAAGCCTCACAAAGGAAGTCACGGATGACGAGATAGGAGATGCACTGTTCCAAATCGGCCCACTCAAAGCCCCCAGGCCGGATGGATTTCCAGCGCGGTTCTATCAACGAAACTGGCTGATTCTGAAGGAAGATGTCGCGAGAGGAGTTAAACTGTTTTTTGAAGATGGAGTAATGCCCGAAGGTGTAAACAATATTGTTATTGTGCTGATTCCAAAAGGAAAGAATCCGTCAAGCATCAAGGACTACAGACCAATCAGCCTGTGTAATGTCCTTTATAAAGTGATCTCCAAAATCCTAGTAAACCGTCTACGCCCTTTCCTTGATGATCTCATATCAGAAACACAGAGTGCTTTCATCCCGGGGAGGATGATCATGGATAACGCCCTCATTGCCTTCGAATGCTTCCACAAAATTCAACACAGTAAAAATCAGAGGGACAATCACTACGCGTATAAACTGGATCTGGCAAAAGCATATGACAGAGTTGATTGGAACTTCCTGGAAGGGGTAATGGGGAAGCTAGGCTTTGAACATAAGTGGATCAAGTGGGTGATGACATGTGTTAGATCGGTTTCTTTCTCAGTCAGATGCAATGGGTCTTTACTGGAAGCTTTCTTACCGACCAGAGGACTACGACAGGGAGATCCCTTAAGCCCTTATCTTTTCCTATTTGTGGCAGACGGACTTGCCACACTTCTAAAAAAGAAGGTGGATAGCGGGGGAATATCACCTCTGAAGGTAGCACAAGGAAGCCCGGGTATATCCAACTTACTTTTTGCTGATGTTAGTCTCCTATTCTTCAAGGCTACCGATGAGCAAGCAATACGGGTCAAAGAGACGTTGGTTCTGTTCCAAAAATGTACAGGACAACTATTGAGCGAGAGTAAATGTTCCCTACTATTCAGTGAAGTGTCCAGTGAACATGAGAGGGAGGCGATCAAGATGAGACTTGGTGTGGAGTCAACTACGTTTGAGAGCAAATACCTAGGGCTACCAACACCGGAAGGAAGGATGAAAGATGAGATTTTCCAGCCAATAATGGATAGATTTGGGAAGAGATGCAATGATTGGAACGAGAGATTTATGTCCAAAGCAGCTAAGGAAGTTCATGTTAAGTCGGTTGCTCAAGGACTGCCAACCTTTGTTATGGGGGTGTTTAAACTGAATCAAAGCTTCTGTGATAGCTATGAGAAAATCATAAGGGATTTCTGGTGGGGGGATAAAGATGATCACCAGAAAGTACACTGGATGGCGTGGGAGAATATGACAAAACCAAAAAGAGATGGGGGTATAGGTTTCAGAGATATGCATCTATTTAACCAAGCACTTTTAGCGAGACAGGCATGGAGACTACTACAAAACCCGGACAATCTATGCGCCAGAGTACTTAAGTCTAAGTACTATCCCAACGGAGAACTTATGGACATAGTCTTTGCCTCAGATGCATCCCTAGCCTGGCGTGGGATCGAATTTGGCTTGGAGCTGTTAAAAAAAGGACTGATTTGGCGCGTTGGAAACGGAAGGAAAATACAAATTGTAAGAGACCAGTGGATCCCAAGGAGTTCTGGACTCAAAACTGCTAGCTACATTCGTAGATCAAGGTTAAGATGGCTCAACCAACTGATACTACCAGATTCTAGAGAGTGGAACACAGACCTCATCAGACAAATATTCCACTCCTTCGATGCAGACAAAATTTGTAAGATTCGGATCCCGGCGAGAGAAGTGGAAGATTGTATAGCCTGGCACTATGAAAAGACAGGGGTGTTCACTGTAAAGAGCGCTTACAAACTTGCAGACATGCTGAAAAGAAACGGTACAGAGGGTCCATCAAGCTCAACTAGTGAACCAGGAGATAGAACTGTTTGGGATGTGATATGGAAAGCAAAGATCCCGGAAAGAATTAAGATATTTGGGTGGAGGGTTGCTACTCAGTCTCTTGCAACCAAACACAACACACACAGAAGAACAATTGTGCCTGAGGATATATGCGACATATGTGGAACTGAACCAGAAGATGAGTTCCACGCTGTTATTACATGCACTCGCAGCAAGGCGTTGCGGAATGCCATGAGGACAGTCTGGGAGCTGCCAAAGAGCAAGACTTTAGTAAAACTGGGAAAGACTGGTTGCAATGTCTGCTCATCCCACTTCCAGATCATGTCAGGAATAGAACACTAATGATTCTATGGAAAGCTTGGCAACTAAGGAATAATGTTATTCATGGAGATGGAAAGGATACAGTGACAGGGGCCATGAGACAGCTGGTAAAGCTGGATGAAGACCTGGATGTAGCCGCAAGTGGCGATGAGAAGACAGGAGACAAAGGTAGTCTGTCAGTGTATGCACAGAGGATTTGCAAACCAGACGGGTCTGGAACAAACCAATGGACACCCCCACCAAGGCAGTCAGCAAAGCTGAATTCTGATGCAGCATTTTTACTAGAGTTTGCAAGAGCTTGGGGTGGAGCAGTCGCCCGAGATCACAAAGGAACCCCATTCCTATCTGTGGGCTGCCAGCTACATCAGTGTAGGACGGTGGAGGAAGCTGAAGCCTCGGCTGTTCTACTGGGCCTAGATGAAATGAGCAAATATTTTGATGGGCATCTAATAGTAGAGACAGACTGTGCTACTGTAGGGCATGAACTACAAAGAGAAGGAAGGAGCAGATCGCCCTGGTGTGGAGTAATAACAGACATAAAGGAATGGATGAGACACTTTGCCAGCGTGCAGATTAGCATTGTTAAGAGGAATCATAACAAGCTAGCACATGAGATTGCAGCGACGGCTAGAGAATATGGAAACCACTTCTTCCTATCTGAAGTGCATGACAACGTTAGACAAAGAATATTGTCGGAATGTAACACCACCATTACATGAATGTATGCTTTGGTTCTAAAAAAAAGAATCCTATCATATAGAAATTATCTATATTCCTCTAAACCGAAGGAGGTGCAGGTAGGCGAGCACCACAATACAATCATGACTCCTTTGATTCACAGGATATGTAAACTTGTAGGATATAAGACGTCATGCATCTCAAATTATATAAATAGGAATAAGAAAATAGATGACCTTTGATCTATACATGATAGGGATTTTTCCATCGAGTCTTGGCTAAGGTTTATTTTTGTATGAAATCTGAAGAACAGAAAGTATTCCGTCATAGAAGTGTGATTCTATTCCTACAAACTAAAGAACCCTAAAGAAAAAAATTCTATAAAATCCTATCCTATGAAATTCCTACGAAATACCTCCAAACCAAAGGAGGCATCAGATATGATGGAACCGCCTAGCCTCATGTGCGCCTAGTGTGTGTATGTATGTATTTACTGTATTTCATAAAAAAACCAAAAGGCCAAGACTTCAGTTTTTTTTAAATTGTTGGAATCAGACGATTTAGCCAAAACCGTTGGATTACAATCCAATAGTTGGGACCCCTTTCTTTTTTGCCACCACCTCCAAACAATGTCCCACCCACTGTACCAACCAACAGACGACAACTCCCACCACCCGCGGTCGGCGGGGTTGTCACTATGTTGCTGTTAACCTTGTCTCCCCCTCCTCCCCCCCTCGAACAAGTTAACATCTTGTGGCTCCTCCACCGGTGACACGGTGGCAAGCCACATCGTCCTCAACTCCAGCACGATCCCGACGAGGCCACAACATCCCCTACTCGCCTAGGGTATTACACCCCCTCTTCCACCAGAATCGGTTGAGGCGGAGATTTTTTTCCAGCAAATATGGATAAGATCGCATTCAAGAAAACAGATAATTGAGATTGGGAGGAGTCTTGAGTAAGGGGAAGAAGGGGTCTAGAATGTTTTCATTTCTCCCTCCATATATTTTCGGGCATCATCACATTATATATTCGCAGTCCACTAGGCATCACAAGTTACCTCGGCCCAGGTTGTAATATTCCAAAATTCTAAATTTCAGAATGTTAACTACTCCCTCTGTAAACTAATATAAGAGCGTTTAGATCACTACTTTAGTGTTCTAAATGCTTTTATATTAGTTTACGATGGAGTATTGAAGTAGGATTAACTAAAACATGCATGTGCTGCTTGACATTAGCTAACTTTGACTAGTATTTGAAGCTTTGGGAGTTTAAATGGATATTGAATTGAGAGGGAATAAAAGGAGTTTCAGAAATATTCATTTTTTGATTTAATTGGATCTTTAAAAATACTCAAAGCAACCGCGAGAGAAGATTATATTACTCTTCAAAATAATAGGCTAAAAATACTTTAAATATTAATTGGTTACATTTGGAATTCAAAACATTTTTGTAATTATTTATAATCCTAAAATAACAATTTAGGAAATATTTATAAAGCCCAAAATATAGATTTATAAATTATTATATGTAATGATATTTTGGGACGGAAGCATTATTCCCGAGCTCTAAACACTATATTGAATTTATGTGATTTTTCTAGAGTTTCCGGAATTGAATTGGTTTGATTTTAAGATCAAAATCTAATTCAAAAGTAGAAAACAAATAAAAACTGAACAAAATCTACCCAGCCTGAACAACCGAGTCACTATCCACCAGGCTAACTGATCCAATTCAAGCAATCAATGAGGATGATTGATGTGACAAATCGCTTAAGATTCATTGTGACGTCATCCACAACCGCGGCGCTTCGGTTTCCCTTCAGTTGGAAAACTCAGATTTATTTAGTTATATGTCAATATTGTTGTTGAGTCGGTCGTCCCTAGAGTGGCACAAGTTGCATCGTTCGGGGCAGGCCTGCTTCTACAAATGGGTGCCGATAATTCGCCTCAACGAGGTCGTCAGATTGCTCAGCAACACCCTGAACAAGGGACACATTTAGCATCCTCTATGGCACAAACTGGACTCAAACAAAGAGTTGAATGCTAAATTTTGTGGACTCGAGGCCGATTCGGTAATTGAACGATGTTCTTCTTAGCGCGAATAAGCTCGTGCATCATCTTTATCATTCGGATTTCATGATACGACCTTAGTCGGGCCACCAATCAACCTCTTCCGAGAGATGATAGAGTATCACAGAGCCTTTCAGTATCTCTTTTATAGTTAACCTTTACATCCAATTTTGCTCTTTTGAGTCCATCAGGATCTCTTCATGAGCAAGTCCAGCGGTTCTTTGAGTCTGATTGACAATCAGAATCCTTTACGATCGAGGACCCAGTCGGTTTCCTCAGCGAAACCCAGATAGAGTCGGGGGCTAATGACAAGTTCAATCCTATGGGGTAGGCCCGTGAAGACCTATGTCCTAGCTAGGCCTAGGCGTAGAGATGTTGTGGTACACTTAAGAATGACAAAGAAGGGTCGTAACCAATCGGAGTGGTGTTACCAGTCACACACGATTTTTCAATCACGCATGATCCATCAGCGAGTTTGAAAGTGCATTTGGCACTTAAACTATATTTTGGTGTGATGACAATGTGGTTAGTGGAACTAATATCGGTTGCTAAAGTTTATCTCGGGATATTGGTTCCATATTGCGTTTGATGGAGATGTGTGACCCCCAATTCAAAAAGATCAAAGGCGTGGTGATACGGGGCTAACCCAGTGTAGGCTGATCTTTCACGATTGGAGTGGATTCCCTCGAAGAACATGAACAACACGATGAACACGGGGAAGAATGGAGAGAAATCACAAGGAGGAAACACTCAAGAACGAGTCCAATCACACATCCACTAGACAATTAAACACAAAAGATCCACAAGGTACATGAACAACAAAAGGAAAGATACAAGGTAAAGTTCATCTCCAAGAGGAGCTCTTGAGGGGGGTCCTCCCGTGAGGGGGGCTTGACGATATCCTGCAGGATCTTCTCCTAGATGGAGGTCTTGGCCTCCAATGGAGTAGTGGTCTCTCTCTCTCTCTCTCAAGAGGAGGAGCGGTAGGAGCATAGCTCACATACAAATGAGCTATCACTTTGCTGACCCTAACTAGGAGGAGGAGGTCTATTTATAGCCTTAGTGCAAATGGGGGCGAAGTGAAGGGGTACATGGGCCTCGGGCCCGAAACTGTGCGTAGATAGGTACCGGACATCCGGTTGCTCGCGGGCGTCCGGACGTCTGGTAGTCGCTGGACTTCCGCTAATTCGGCTTGGTTGAAGTGGCACCGGACGTCCGGTCGCGTTGGACATCCGCTGATTTGGCTCGGGTGTGGTGGTGCTGGTCATCCGGTGGAGGCCGAACGTCCGCTCGCTGGGAGGTGTGGCCGGTCGTCCGGTCCTGGACAGACGTCCACTCGCTGTAGCCTGCGTTGGCTGGGACTTGGGTAGGCTGGGGCTTCAAGCGTCGGACGTCCGCTCCCGACCGGTCATCCGGTGGCTGGAGCTTCTTTGGTAGCTCCTTCTTCTTCCAACTTCGCTTCCACGCTTCCCTCGCAGGTGGTGTAGTTGTACACTTGCGCTTGCACTCCTCCTCATCGTCCGTAGCATTCCAACAATACCTATGCATGCACACGAGTGGAGTGTCAAGTAGTATACCATCCTCGAAGGGGTCAAGTGAGCACGTGTAAAGGAGATGATTGACCTTTGTTTATGTGAAGTAGATGTGGCACGTGTCACTTGCCAAATGGACTCTTGATATGGTGATGTCCGTAGGATGCTCCGCATCATCCCCCCCCCCCCCGGGAAAGATCCGACCTCGGATCGAAAACCAAATCATCATGGGAAAGAGATGGCTTCGCCATGTAGAAGTGGACAATCACCGAGTACTCATCATCTTCAAGCTTGAAATGGGCACTCTCCAATGTCACACCGTGTAGTGATTCCTTCAAAAGGAGCAAAGACAACAAACACTTGCAAAAACAAATGTGGTTAGCGTTAGTGCAAAACCAAACATTCAAGAGGTGAGTCACCAAACAAGTGTCATCATCAAGCATAGCATAAGGTGTGACAAGGGATTGTGTCATGACATGTAAGCATATGAATTGAGCACAAACAAAGGCATCATGGAAACAAACATGCAAATGGGAGGTAGAGATGCTAATATTTGTGACAAGAGAGTAAGCATCAACCTCATGGTCATAGCAATCATGCACAAATTGCTCAACGAAAGGTCTATGGTAGGCATAAGAATCATTCACAACACCAAATAAAATGAAATGTCTAAACGCATGGGTCAAGTGCAAGACAATCCAAGCATAACGTGCATACGGTGTAGTGAAGATAGTGTGGCACTCAACCCAAATAGAAAGAGCAATTGTTCATCATGTGTGAGGCAATCAAGGCAAGCATGTAGCAATCAATGGGGCATGGCATATGTGACGAAAAGACATTGTTGCAACCAAACATATGAGAGGAGCAAGTAGTCCAAGAATTGGATGCAACACACAAGGTATATATATGTCATGAGGCATGGAACGGTGAAAATGATAAGTCGAAGCAAGATCTCTAACATGTGTGCAATCAAGTGGTCTAAGATGACCAACAAGTCTCATGGTGCAAGAAACACAAGTAGTATGATCCACAATATCCATGCTCAAGAAAGATGTCACATTGAAGGTGTGTCCTTGTGCATCCTTCACAATGCTGAAGCGCAAGCAAGTGCGATGTAGAAGCGAGTCGTGGTAGAATGTATGAGGTTCGCTCTCAAGAGCTCGAATGGTCAACTCACATGAAGTGGAAGTCGACACAAAGTCCAAGTATCCTACACATGCACACAACAAAGCAAAGAACGCATGCGCATGGTAGATAAACACATCATCCATCATGATGGTTCTCTTCTCTTGCACATAACCATTAGAAGAACAAGTACATGAACAATATGATGCAACAATGGCTATATTCATGGCACTAGGTATATGGTGCAAAGAAGCAAGGCAAGCATGCTTCACAAGAAATATGTCAAAATCTCCAAATATATGCGAGAATGCTATGGGGGCAATCTCATTAGTAAGACTAAAAGCATTATTGCACTCAATACATGTCAAATCATCTAGCATGAGAGATGCAACACATGGAGAGGTATGACAATAAGCAATAACAATCATGTGCAAAGCATGTAGATGGTTCTCATCAACCGCATGAAATGAGCAAGTATGAATCATGGGTGATGCAACATGAGAAGGAATAGAGATCAGGTCTTGCAAACTAGTGGAGCGAAGATGCAACACACTAGAGGAAATCATGGCAATCATGTCATGTGAGCAAATAATAGGCACAGACAATGCACATGACATATCGCAATCACGAACGCAAAGCAAAATCATAGTATCATCATAGGAATGGGTCATAAATGGAACATGGCAATAACAAGCAATGTCTCCACCAAGCTTGAGAATACACATACAAGTACTAGAATCAATCATCATATGTAATGCAAAGCATGGGTCACAAATGCATGGCAAAGGCATAGGAATAAGCATATCGTGCAAATTGAACATGGCAAGATGGGTATATAATATGTAATGGGCATAACCCATAGCCAAGTGAGGGCCATGTAGAAGAACTGCGTGAAGTTTTTGCGCAACGGGGACGGCGGTAAGGATAATCCACGGTATTCCAAGTCATCGTTGCTCTCTAGAGCTCGTTTTGTCAACTCATGGGATTGTGAGGTTGACAAGTATTCATGGGTACCTACACAAAATAGACATAAACCAAAGAAATTGTACGCATGGTAAATGTACACATCATCCGTCATGATGTGTATGTGCACGTGATGCAATCATCCTCTCCCCCTTCAAGCGAAACCGTCCTCGGTTTCAGGGCGGTCTTCAAAGGCTCCTTGTGTACATCAAACACATGATCAATCTTGATAGCATGGTTACCCATAGGTTGCAGCACCCGTTTGATGCCAACATCTCGGAACACATAAGTGTTAGACCTTCCCTCATGTATAGCATTGCGACCATATTGCCACAGACGACCCAATAGCAACTGGCACACATCCATTGGCACAACATCACAAATCACCTCATCGTAATACGTGTCAATATTAAACTTTACACGTACCTTGTGAGTCACCTTCAAACGTCCGGAGTTGTACAACCACTCAATGCAATGTGGCTGCGGATGTGGCCATGCCTTCAGTCCTAAAGCATCCACCACACGCTTGCTTATGATGTTGGTGTAGCTCCCTCCATCAATAATCAACTTGCAACACTTGTTTTTGATCTTGCATTGTGACTGAAATTTTTTCCACCGCTGTCCCGAACTTGGAATTTGATCCTCTTTAGCTCGCTGCACCATGATGCATGGCAGATCATCATAATCTAAAGGATAGCACATGATAGGATTAGATTCACTTTCCCCTTCCTTGGGCTTATCAGACTCTGAGTCAGTTTTGTCTTCGGAAACATATCCATCATTAACAAGGAGCACTCTCTTCTTGTTCAGACAATCAGTGCGTTTGTGTCCCCTACCTCCACATGTGTAACAAACAATCTCACTAGTACGCATAGCAGACTGCGCACTTGAATCAGCCCTTGAAGCCACTTTACTCGCGGCCATAGATTCTTTGCTCATCTCCCTGTGATCGGTAGCAGCTGACCTATAAGATGAAGCTGGCTTGACATTATCATCGTCATGCGAATAGGAATGTCGCCCCATGCTGAAATTGGTGCGGCCTTTGGAAACTTGCTTGGCTTTGACCCACTGTTCGGCATGCTCCGCTTGATGAAGAAGTTCTTGCATATCATTATACTGCATAAAATCAACACGGTCACGTATATCCTCATTCAGGCCCTCAAAGAAACGTGTCATTGTTGCATCATCAGACTCATGCACATTAGTTCTGATCATTAGAACTTGCATCCGTTGGTAATACTCATCCATCGTCATGGCTCCTTGGACAAGACGTTGAAGCTTTGTGTGTTGCTCCTTCTGAAAATAAGCTGGCACAAAGCGAGCACGCATTGTACGCTTCATCTCACGCCACGATTCTGGTCGTGCGTCATTGCGGTTGAGTTGATCCCACCATATTAATGCATAACCTGAAAATTCAAGAGAAGCAAAATGAATCTTCCGCTCCTCGGAGTAACGGTGGTTATCAAAAATCTGCTCCACATGCATCTCCCACTCAAGGTACTCCTCAGGACCGGCCTTGCCTGTGAACGAAGGTATAGTAATTTTTATTCTACCAATACCTCCGTCCTCGTCCTCATCACGGCGCCGCCTTGGTCCATCATCACGGGGACGAGCATCCTGTCGTGGTCGGCGAGGCAAGTCACCGCGAGCATCAGCACCATCCTCGGACTCAGCATCATTGTCATCGTTGGCAACGTCTGCGTCACGGACGTGTAGAGGTGCTCGCTGCTGCAGGGCATGTTGTGCCCTTGCTGGAGCAGCCGTGCCGGTTGCCCTTGCCTCTAGGCGACGGAGGGCTTCCTGCATGGCCTGGAACCCGTCGGTCACCGTCTCATCGAGGGCCTTCACGCAGTTGTTGAAGTGCTGGTATGTAGCCTTGAACATAGCACGGACACTTGGGTCCAGATCAGGACCATATTGCGGCGGCCCATCATCCTCCTGCACCTCATCTGCGTCACGCTTGCTTGCAGTTGACATCGCACAGTGATAAACCTGGTGCTCTCTGATACCAGTTGATACGGCTCAAATAGCTTTGAGTCGATTTTATGGGGTGGCCCTGATCTTTCACTCGTGCAAAGAGCTAGCAGAATAAACTTGATAGGGCAGATGAATTAGAACAGTCCAAATATATCTAGCTGTAGTGGTGATTCTGCCATGAAGTAGTAGTAGCTAGCTATACCAGATGGATTAGTAGATGTAGGATGGTATGTGCGTAGACATATAGTAACTAGAGGGATTGTAGTGGATGGAAGAAGGAGCGTGGGGTAGTACTAGAATATATGGAGGGATTAAGCTAACGAACGATTAGCGGCGGCGGCGGCGGAGTAATTAGCAGATGAGAACTAAGGAACAGTACACGGAAAGAAAAGAGATGAGATCGATCCTTGCAGGTCAAGAACCGAACTAACTAGTGCCCTGGAGATCAAGTCACCGGAACACAAGCAATCACGAATCCAATTATGGAACGCAGGAAACAGACTGGCTCATCATCGGATGCATCTGAGAATATTTTTCATCAACTAAAACCACCCTTTTACATGGCCATATGGCCTTTATTTATAGGCACACGCATGCACCTAGGCTAAGCTCGTAACTAACAGAATCACAAACTGGACTTAACAAGGAAAAAAATATAAAGCATCCAACTAGGATACGGCTGGGACAAAACTAAAACTAGGAGACTTTGACCTTCACGTAAGCTTGCTTTCCTGACCAGAGTTGTACAAGTAGTTGCATGGAGTTCTAAAACAAGGCACCACTTCATCTGACGGAATTAGCTCAATAGGCATCTCACCAATACTTGGACCCCTGAATAAAACGTCTTGTTTTTGACTTCCTTGGATATTTTGTGAGCAAGGCATGGAGCCTAATATACCTCTTTGATTTGTTGAATGCAACACCTTCCTTTGACATAAAGCAGGCACAACATATTTTGATGTATTTTCCTCACTATCAGAGTCTTGTTTCGAAGGTATCTTATTTAGCACCAATGGTGAAACAACAATATTACCTAGGGTGATTGCATCAACACGTGTGAGTTAGCACAAGATAATCACTGCTCAAAAAATTTGATGCATGGTATAAGAACATGTCATCCATCATAAAAGAATAGGTATTGTGTATGACACGATGGGGATATAAATTGAGAATGCAAGTATATGGCACATCAATAGCATGTTTATTCATGGGGAGCATATGGTGCACATAATTATTGGGATCATGCAAAGGATGGGATGGATCACAATCTCCTAACATGTATGAGGGAACTATGGGGGTCTCCTCATGAGCAAGATTGGAAACATCATATGGAGAAAATGGACAACATCCAAAACAATGCATATCCGAAGCTAGGTGGTCATGGCATGGCATATGAGATAAATGATGCAAAGGGAGCATACCAATATCATCACAAGAAAAACAAATGCATGGGCTTGTCATCTATGCCATAAGTGCAAATTGGGTTTATTTTAATGGCATATGCATAGTCACTATGAAGAGATTGCAAATAAGACATATGGTTGATCTCATGCATAGCATATTACAAGTCAAGCAGATTGTCAAACATGATGTGACCTAAAGAATTGTCACAAGAAATCCTATGTAACATGGCATCACAACTAATAGACTCCACATGGCAATCATCATACTCATCATAAATGGGCAAATCATCGCATGAGAAAATCATACTAGCATGAAGCATGGTACTAGGTGGATCAACATCATGCAAGCAATCAGTATCAAGAATGTCCACTAGTGGGACTTGAGCATCACCTTCAACTATGTTACCTTTGTCATTCCACTCAAGTGGTGTAGGTGAGGTTGGAAAGACTAAATGGTGGTCATCTTCATCTTGATGGAACCATGTGTGTGTGGGGGGGGGGGTGCATCATATTCCACCATGGCCATCGTCTTGTCCAAAGGAAGGACGAAGTCGTCGAGGATTGACGCGTCATCATAAATGGGACCTAGCACCAAATGAGAAGACACAATAAAGGTAGAGGTCAAGTTGTTAGAAATGCAAATGTCCTCACGAGACCTATCAACTGTCACACTCTCTCTATGTGGTGGTTCACTCACTCCCTCAAAATATGTGCACTCAAAGTCACATATGGTGGAGTCACTCATCTCACTCAAGTGGTGGGGGTTGTGGCTCTCCTCACATGAAAAGTGGGGCAACTCATCATATATAGGGATAGTGGTGAAGTCACTCTCACTCTCAATATGGTGGAAAAAGTCACTCAAGTCATCATACGTCGCCGTGGTCGAAGGAAAAATCCCATGCTCAACCATCTCGTCGCCATCGCCATGGATGAATGCCGAACATGGCACATCATCACTCTCCTCCATGACCGAAGGGAAAATCCCATGCTCAATCATATCATCATCGTCATCGTGGATGAAGGCCGAAGATGGCACATCATCACTCTCGCCTCCAAAGATGGAAGCATCATCCTTGCTCGCCACCTTGTCGCTCGCCTCCAAAGCTTGGTCCTTGAGAGTCTCCATAGTCGTACTCGTCGCTGCACCATCTTGAAAAAGATTCGAGGTAGACTCGGCATCATCAATGCCACAAAGAGGGATGGCGGTGAAGTCGAACTTGGGAGCATCGTCTTGGAGCTCATCGGGCTTGGACATCTTGGTGCTACTATCCTCATGCTCATTCTCATGGAGCTTGGTCGTCGCGAAGTGATCTTGGGGTGGAGAAGCCTTGGCCTTCATGAGTTCTTGTTCCGCCTTGAGAGCACCAATGTAGTTGTCGTCGAGGGACTTGTAGTTCTCGAGGAAGATAGTCTTGAAGGTGTCGTTGGTCAATCCCATCATGAAGTGGAACTTCATCGAAATGGGGTCGTCCACGCCGGCTCGTCACAAGGCATTCTTCATCTCCTTGAAGTACGCATCAATGGACTTGGATCCTTGGATGGTGTTCTCCAATTGGCGTCGAAGTTGTTCCGTGTAGGTTGGAGGCATGAAATCTCGCCTCATAGCTCTCTTCGTCTTGGGCCAACTCATGTCGTAGCTCTCCGAAGGTGTGTGAAGCCACCATGTGGACGCGTAGTCATGGAAGTTTCTTGTGGTGCACTTCACTTGATCTTCGGAAGGGACTTGATGTGGCTTGAGGTAGTCATCCATCAAGCGCTCCCACTCGAGATACTCCTCGGGTTCTTGAGTCCCATAGAAAGGAATCTTGTGGTCGGTGTCGAGGTCATAGTAGCTCATGGAAGTCGCGGACTTGAGCTTGGGGAGCTTCTATTGAGCATAGTCTTGGGGTGCTTGTTGGCGAAGATGTCGTATGTCCGTAGGCGAAGATGCCTTGAAGTCGTTTGGCGAAGATTCCAAGGGAGATGGTGAAGTCGTTGAGCGGTTGTGGTGTTGAGCTCTTGACCTTCACATTCTTTTTGGTGATGGTGTCGATGTTGATGTGATCTTGACGGAGGTGGTAGCTTGTAGGCATGTGCTCTTGAGCATCTTCTCGAATATGAGAAAGATCGCTTGTAGGACTTGATGAGGGCCTTGATCTCCTCCATTTGAGAATCCATCTTGGCATTCAAGTTGTTCGTGGCATCAAACTCGTCGTTGTTGTTGTAGACCGAAGGTAAAATGCTTTGCCCATCCATCACAAGACTTGAGTAAATGTGAGTAGGAAATGAGATAAACAATACCAAGTTACCTTTCCCAAAGTTGAGGATGTATCCCGTTTCACTTAATGTGAAATGAAAGAATAGTGGAATTGGTACCGGACTTGTTCACTCACACCTATGAAGTAAAGCTTATGGAGTAGCTTGCTAAGGATAGTGGCACAAAATTTGATGCAAAATGTTAGCAAGAGTCAATAATGTTGAAAGAGATTCACAAATTTGCAAGTGAAACAAGTAGACCAATAGAAATATGTGGCACACAGAAACACACACACAGATAGATAGATGGAGTCATGCAACCAAGGAATGAGCACAAAATGTGGAATCCACAGAAAACGCTCGTCTCGCACAACTCTAGAGAGACGCTAGCACGATTGCTCTATAGGCAGATATGACACTTGTGCACAACCTATAAGATGCAAAATGGATAAACTTTCTATCCCAAGTATGCTATGTATGTATGTTTCGGTGCTTTAGCACAAGATGATCCAAGATGATCGAGTATGATACATATGATACATTGTGATGCTATGGCTATTGCTTACAAGCTCTTTGTTCACTCGTTTTCTTTGCTTAAAAGCTTATTCTTTTTTTTTCGATATGGCTACTTATGCAAAATGCAGAAACCAAGATAGCAATAGTGTATATGCGGGGACAAACTTGTGACACAAGATATAATATGATAGCAAGATGATACCAATATGATATGGTATATATGCAATGGAAGGTGTAGATCAATGATGACTAATGTGCACAAGTAACGTTGTCGGCAATACTCAAATGCCTAGTCTCAATAGGCAAGTGATGCAAAATGAGCTAGGGGTTATCAATGCAATGGCAAGGGGAATATACAATGGTGTCATCGAGGTTACCGTCAATGGTTTGTCAAGTGTACATAAGGACGAATAATGTTGAAGTGGTCAATGTCAATGACGACCTTGCGGCGATGAAGAGTGGCGGTGTGCTCGATGTAGACCCGTCCCTAATTAGCCAAAACACCTTAGGAAACGGAAAAACCACAACTCAAAATCTCAAGGACAAAAGTCAAATGGTGGTAGCAGAAAGCAGTGGTAGTGGTTGATGAAGAAGAAACCATCCCTAAGTAGCTGAAACACCTTAGGAGACTTGAATCACTACTCAAGCAACCACTAATTCTATGGGGATCAAAATGGGTTAGGTTGCGGAAGGCTATTGTGGTAATGCGAATGATGTGGTGGAAGGCCTAGGCAAAGATGCCAAAGTTCGGAAAATTTGATGGTGTCAAATGATGTTGGTGCTATTTGTGTGGGATGGAGGATGTCAATAGCTTCAAAAGGAGCTAAAGAACATCGAAATCGGAGTTCGGATGAATTAGTTATGGGCAAAACAAAATCAACCGAAGTTGATACCTATAGGTGTCGGACGTCCGGTGGGGCTTGGAAATCCGCTATTTCAGCTCGGGTTTGGGGTTCCGGTCATCCGGTAAAGGGCGGACGTCCAGTGGGTCGGGGTCAACACAGGATTTGAGTTCCGGGACGCGATTTTGGGGTCAAAATTGAGCGAATTTCATGGATAAAAGATGGAGAAACTTGGGGAGATGCTAGATCCACTCGAAACCAAGAAAATCCATGGATCAAAATCAACAAAACATCATCAAACCAACAAATCACCAAAAATTTTGGGGCTATTTTTGGTGTGGATTTTCAAAATTTAGGAAGAAATCAAGCAAAAGAAGGCTAAAAAACGGTGGGAGGGACTCCAAATTCATGATCAACGTGGCTCACAATACCATATGATACGGGCCAAACCCGGTGTAGGCCGATATTTCACAATTGGAGTGGATTCCCTCGAAGAACACGAAGGACACGGGGAAGAATGGAGAGACATCACAAGGGGGAAACACTCAAGAACGAGTCCAATCACACATTCACTAGACAATCAAAATCACAAGATCCACAAGGTACATGAACAACAAAAGGAAAGATACAAGGTAAAGTTCATCTCCAAGAGGAGGTCTTGAGGGAGGGGGGAGGGTCCTCCCGTGAGGGGTTCTTGATGATATCCCGCAGGATCTTCTCCTAGATGGAGGTCTTAGCCTCCAATGGAGTAGTGGTAGGAGCAAAGCTCATATACAAATGAGCTATCACTTTGCTGACCGTAACTAGGAGGAGGAGGAGGTCTATTTATAGCCTTAGTGCAAATGGGGGCGAAGTGAAGGGGTACATGGGCCTTGGGCCCGAAACTATGTGCAGACAGGTACCAGACGTCCGCTGGTACCAGTAGTCCGGTTGCTCGCACGCGTCCGGACGTCCAGTAGTTGTCAGACTTCCGCTAATTCGGCTCGGTTGAAGTGGCACCGGATGTCCGATCCCGTCGGACATCCGCTGATTTGGCTCAGGTGTGGTGGTGTCGGTCGTCCGGTGGAGGCCGGACGTCTGCTCGCTGGGAGGTGTGGCCGGTCGTCTGGTCCTAGACGAACGTCCGCTCGCTGTAGCCTGCGTTGGCTGGGACTTGGGTAGGCTGGGGCTTCAGGCGCCGGGCGTCCGCTCCCGACCGGTCGTCCGATGGCTGGAGCTTATTTGGTAGCTCCTTCTTCTTCCGTCTTTGCTTCCACACTTCCCTCGCGGATGGTGTAGTTGCACACTTGCGCTCGCACTCCTCCTCGTCGTCCGTAGCATTCCAATGCATGCACACGAGTGGAGTGTCAAGTAGTATACCATCCTCGAAGGGGTCAAGTGAGCACGTGTAAAGGAGATGATTCACCTTTGTGTATGTGAAGTAGATGTGGCACGTGTCACTTGCCAAACAGACTCTTGACATGGTGATGTACGTAGGATGCTCTACATCACGTGGTCTACTGGCGATTTGACGATTTATTTTTTGGTTTGATTCGAGTCGTAGGATAGACCGCACTATTAAGAGGGGTCTCTAACGAAGTCTGTCGTGGGGGAATGCTATTGCCAAAACCTATACACCTAGCCTACCTACTCCCACCACCCTCCTATACATTGTGTGTTGTCGGGTACCCAGAAAGCTTGCAACAGAATGTTTCTGGATAACTCGTGTGCACGGGGTCTTTTGACCCCCGTGCGCACGGGGTAGTCAGAAACTCTCTGAGTACCCCGTGCACACGGGGTCATTTGACCCCGTGCGCGGGGTGCTTGCAAACTCTCTGAGGACCCTAGTGCGCACGGGGTGGTGCGTATGTCTCTAAGTACCCCGTGCGCACGGGGCTGACATAGCGCATGCACACAGGGTCCAATGGGCAGAAACAACCGCCCACTCAAGAACACTATATAAGCCCCCTTCTTCCACCTCCATCCCCAACCCTAATGTCTTATTGAGCTCCACCATTTCTACACTCCATTTTGCTCAATACTCTCAATCCCTCCACCCAAACTTGTTGAAACTTTGGGGATTGGGAGAGCAAGACCCGATCTACATCTTGACCAAACCAAATCGCGTTCCCCGCAACATTTCTTCCCCATTGACTTGTTACTCTTGGGGCTTGGGCTCCTAGGAGGTTAGAGGTTGCTCCGGAAGTTTCCTTGGTTTTGGTGTGCTCTGGAGAAGTTTGTAAAGGTGTGGTGGTCGCCTTCAAAACCAACCCTGAGTGATTCGAGGTCTGTTGGGGGTGACTTGAAAGAGATTAGGTGAGCCTTCGGTGGCGTTCTGCAAGCTTTGGCTCCGGCACCGCTCTAAACGGAGAGTAGCTCTTCCCCAAGGAAGAATGAACTTCGGGATAAAATCCACGTCCTTGTCTCACTTGTGGTTAATCCTTTCCCGCACTTTACTTTGCCTTGTATGCTTGTCGGCTTGCTATTTAGATTGTTGTCTAGCATACTTAGCTTTAAGCTTGCTTGTCATATAGGTTGTGTTCACCTAGTTGCATATCTAGTGAACCCTATTTATCCGCTAAACCTCAAAATTAACAAGAAAGATTAAAATTTGTAGTCTCCTATTCACCCCCCTCTAGTCGACCGTATCGATCCTTTCAATTGGTATCAGAGCCTTGTGCTCTAATATAAGGTTTTACAATCTTAGAGGATATGGTCGATCCAGGGAATGTGGTAGGTGGCACACCCATTGTGGAGGATGGTGAAAACTTACCCCCCCGATGCACTTGGTGCTCCGGTCATTGCTCCCGCCGCTCCTATTAATCCGGGTGCCCCTTGACCGCAACCGATATTATTTCAATGTTTGTGGACCTCAAAGCCGCTATGTTGAAAGAAGTTCGTTCCTCGGTCAAGGAGGAATTTGATGCTCGCTTAAAGCCCTCGATATCCGCATCAAACTCATTTGATCCAAATGCTATTCATGATGCATATGACTCGAGAGAACCTCTTCCATTTCCGTCTCGTACTCAAGTTCCCAAGTACAATGTCGTGGAACCCTTTTACTCTCCTCAACCCTTGCAACATCCTCGCATTAATCCTGTTGGGCCTCTGCCCCCTTTGAAAGCTAATGCGTTTGCTAAGTGGAAGCTAGATATGGAGTTTCATGTTCGCAGTGCTTCAACACAGCTTTGGTAGATTGTGGTCAATGGATTCAACCCCAAGGACCCAATCAATCTCACTCCAATAGAAGCGGTTGATGATCAACTTAATGCAACCACCCACAACATGTTGTGCACCGCGGTGACCGAAGACTATAGTGACTCCATTGCTCTCCTTAAGACCGCCAAGTAAATCTGGGATTGCCTCGAGGAGGCTCTCGAAGGAGATGAAGCAATTCGAAGATCTCGGTTGGATTTGCTCAAGCAATAAGTCAATCTCTTTGTGAGGAATGAGGGCGAGTCCGCGGAAGAGGTTTACCGAAGGCTAAAGTACCTTGTGCTCAACTTGAGAACCTTTGAGTGCACTTGGGCAAATGATGATTTCATCAAGGACAAGTTCATAGATGCTATGGTTCTCATGAAACATACCATGGCCACGATGATACATCAACGTCCAGATTATCACAAGTTGACCGCGGCTCAAGTTATCTCCACTTTCTCCACTCGTGTTCTTTTGGAGACCAAGTCCAAGAAGACCTTTGCAATTGCTCAAGCAACCAGAACTCCAATCTTGCCTTGAAGGCCAAGAAAGTGATTAGTGATAGCCCACAAGTATAGGGGATAGTTGTAGCCTCTTTCGATAAGTAAGAGTGTCGAACCCAACGAGGAGCTAAAGGTAGAACAAATATTCTCTCAAGTCCTATCTGCCACTGATACGACTCTACGCACGCTTAGTGTTCGCTTTACCTAGAACAAGTATGAAACTAGAAGTACTTTGTAGGTGTTGTTGGATAGAATTGCAAGATAATAAAGAGCACGTAAATAAAAAGTAGGGGCCATTTAGATAAAGAAGCAATAAAGTAAATATAGCGAGTGTGGAAAAGTGGTGGTAGGAGTTGTGAAATTGTCCCTAAGCAATTGACTACTTTACTAGACCGATAGCAAGTTTTATGTGGGAGAGGCCACTGCTAGCATGTCATCCCTGACTTGGAATTCTATGCACTTACAATTGGAACTATTAGCAAGCATCCGCAACTACTAACGTTCATTAAGGTAAAACCCAACCATAGCTTTAAGATATATTGGCCCCCCTTCAATCCCGTATGCATCAATTTCTATGCTAGGTTGAAGCTTGTGTCACTCTTGCCCTCCAATACATAGTCCTATCAACATACAACTAACCCTATGGTGTGATCCACGCACACGCTCATATGATGGGAACCAAAGGACAACAACATAACCACAAGCAAATTAAACCAATCATAGCAATTCATCAATCACTGATAGGACAACGAAAATCTACTCAGACATCATAGGATGGCAACACATCATTGGATAATAATATGGAGCATAAAGCACCATGTTCAAGTAGAGGGTACAGCGGGTTGCGGGAGAGTGGACCGCTGAATATAGATGAGGGAAGGTGATGGAGATGTTGGTGATGATGATGGAGGTGTTGGTGTAGATCGCGGTGATGATGATGGCCCCCGACAGCGTTCCGGCGCCACCGGAAGCAAAGGGGAGAGAGCCCCCCTTCTTCTTCTTCTTCCTTAACCTTCTCCCTAGATGGGAGAAGGGTTTCCCCTCTGGTCCTTGGATCCCATTGAGGGAGTCCTGGATAAGGGGGTATCCGGACAGCCGGACTATATACTTTGGCTGGACTGTTGGACTATGAAGATACAAGATTGAAGACTTTGTCCCGTGTCCGGATGGGACTCTCCTTTGCGTGGAAGGCAAGCTTGGCGATCCAGATAATAGATCTCCTTCTCTGTAACCGACACTGTGTTACCCTAGCCCCCTTCGGTGTCTATATAAACCGGAGGGTTTAGTCCGCAGGATAACAACATTCATACCATAGGCTAGCTTCTAGGGTTTAGCCTCTACGATCTCGTGGTAGATCAACTCTTGTAATACTCATATCATCAAGATCAATCAAGTAGGAAGTAGGGTATTACCTCCATCGAGAGGGCCCGAACCTGGGTAAACATCATGTCCCCAGCCTCCTGTTAGCATTAGCCTTAGACGCACAGTTCGGGACCCCCTACCCGAGATCCGCCGGTTTCGACATCGACATTGGTGCTTTCATTGAGAGTTCCTCTGTGTCGTCGCTGTAAGGCTCGATGGCTTATCCAACCTTCAACAATGCCGTCCGGGGTGAGGCCTTCCTCCCCGAACAGATCTTCGTGTTCGGCAGCTTCGCACTGCGGGCCAACTCGCTTGGCCATCTGGAGCAGATCGATAGCTACGCCCCTGGCCATCAGGTCAGGTTTGGGAACCTAAACTGCATTGCCGACATCCGCGGAGACTTGATATTCGACGGACTCAAGCCCACGTCAGGAGCGCCGAACGATCGCGATGTGCATGACTTAGATCTGCCGTCGGACAATATTCGGGATATCGCACGTGCTACCGCTCCGGACTTCGATCCAGAGCAGATCGTGCCATCCGAGGACGGGGGGATGGACCCCGCCACGGAGGTCACACACTCATCAATGTTAGAGCCGAACATAGATTCCACTCCTAAGGAAATCTGTGTCGCCGAACCCCCGGACTTGTCTCCGGCCGCCGGTTCCGGACCGCGCGCATCCGTGCCCGTCGGAACTGATCAGGCACCAATCATGGAATTCACTGCCGCGGATATCTTTCTGCACTCCACCTTTGGCGATGTGCTAAATTCGTTAAAGTCTCTCTCTTTATCAGGAGACTCTTGGCCGAACTATGCCCGGCCCGTGTGGGACACGGATGATGAAGAAAATCGCAAACCACCCACCACCCACTTTAGAGCCACTATCGATGACCTAATAGACATGCTTGAATTCAACTCTGACAACATCGATGGTATGGACGTCGATGCATTGGACGATCTGGAACCACCGCCCATAGGGCGCTGGACTGCCACTTCATCATATGACGTCTACATGGTGGATACGCCTAAAGAAGACAATGGTGACAAAAAGTACACAACGGAGGACAAACCCCTGGGAAAAAAATCAAAACGACGACGCAGGCGCCGCTCTAAGTCCAGTCACAGTAAAAATAGCGATAACAACGCAAAAAAGGATGACACTCCGGTTGACTCCAAAGGCAACAACGACCATAGGGACCCAGCGATGGAGCAGGATAAGCCAGGTCGTGTCGAACACAACCCGGAGCAGACGCCCGACCACAGCGATCCCGAGGGCCGAAATCAGCAAACTGCCTCCGGAGAGGAGGACAGTCCGGTTGATGATGCATTCATCATCCCGGAAAGACGCTTGGAACAAGATGACCTTCGTAGAAGGCTTATGGCCACAACGAGGAGCTTAAAGAAGCAGAAACAGAGGCTTAAGGCCGCACATGATACGCTCAACCGAAGATGGAAGAAAGTGCTAGACACTGAAGAAAGATATGGCGACGATCGCCACACAAAGAGCTACCCAAAGCGCAAGCTGCTGCCGGAATTCGACGAAGAGGCTGCAGAGCCCATTCCGCCAAAGAACAATACGGCCAATCGGCCGGACCAGCCACTTAATGGCCGCAATAGAGCAGCCACTGACGCCGCATACGATTTACGTGAGCGCCTGGACAAAAAGGCTGGTGCAACCAGGTCCGTCTATGGATCCAGAGGGCGCGCTCCAGCACAGGATTATGGTCACCAAAATGATCATACTGATCAAATACCAGTTCGGAATCAAACCCGGATACAACAATCGTCGACAACATGCCACGACATGTCCAGGTTCAGAGGGGCCGCGCACCCCCTGTGTTTCACCAACGAGGTGCTGGACCACGAATTTCCACAAGGGTTCAAACCCGTGAACATAGAGGCATATGACGGAACAACAGACCCGGGGGTCTGGATTGAGGATTTTATCCTTCACATACACATGGCCCGTGGGGACGACCTCCACGCCATCAAATACCTTCCCCTCAAGTTGAAAGGGCCAGCTCAGCACTGGTTGAAAGCCTCCCCGAAAATTCAATTGGAAGTTGGGAGGAACTTGAGGACGCTTTCAGGTCCAATTTCCAAGGGACCTATGTCCGACCTCTGGATGCAGACAATTTAAGTCACATAATACAACAGCCCGGAGAGTCAGCTCGCAAGCTTTGGAACAGATTTCTCACTAAGAAGAACCAAATCGTCGACTGTCTGGATGCCGAAGCCCTAGCGGCCTTTAAACACAGTATCCGGGACGAGTGGCTAGCCAGGCACCTCAGCCAAGAAAAGCCAAGGACGATGGCGGCCTTAACAAGACTTATGACCCGCTTTTGTGTGGGCGAGGACAGCTGGTTGGCCCGTAAAGGCACCAGCGACCCGGGCACATCCGAAATTCGAGATGGCAATGGGAAGCCACGACGCAACAAGAATAAGCGTCGGAGCAATGAAGATAGTCTGGACAACATGGCAGTCAACACTGGATTCAGGGGCTCACGACCCGGTCAAAGAAAGAAGCCATTTAAAGGCAGTAATGAAGGACCGTCCGGCCTAAATAAAGTCCTGGACAGACTGTGCCAAATCCATGGCATCTCGGAAAAACCTGCAAATCATACTCACAGATAGTGTTGGGTCTTCAAGCAGGCCGGCAAGTTAAACGCGGAACACAAGGGAAGGGGAAACACCAAGTGAAGACGAGGATGAGCCTCGCCAGCCGAACACTGGGGAATAGAAAAAATTCCCGCCAGAAGTTAAAACAGTAAACATGGTCCACGCAACCCACATGGAGTTCGTTGCCCCCAAATTCAACCCCTGGGCGGCCTGCCCGATCATTTTTGATCACAGGGACCACCCGGCCAATATCCGGCACGGAAGATCGGCTGCCTTGGTGCTCGACCCAATAATTGATGGATACGATCTCACTCGAGTCCTAATGGATGGCGGCAGTAGTCTTAATCTGATATATCAGGACACCATCCGCAAGATGGGGATAGACCCATCCAAAATAAGCCAGAGTAACACCACCTTTAACGGAGTGATACCAGGCGTTGAGGCCCGCTGTCGGGGCTCCCTCGTATTAGAAGTAACATTCGGTTTTCCCGACAACTTCAGAAGCGAGGAATTACTCTTCGATATTGCTCCTTTCAGCAGCAGTTTTCATGCATTACTCGGAAGAACGACCTTCGCTTGCTCTAACGCAATACCGAACTACGCTTGCCTTAAACTTAAGATGCCCGGCCCACGTGGCATCATAATGGTTAGTGGAAACACAGAGCAGTATGCGGTAGCTCCTGTAGCCGGACACTAAGCGGCCTCTCCCACCAGAACGCATGATCGGTCATTAAGACCACAGACACGGCTAGACGAGTCCGGTGCACCACCATCAACAATAGCCCGGATAAACCCTGGCTGGGTGCTATACATATATCCCCATAAATGGTACTAGGGGCTGTCAACACATAATAAAGCCCACAATTCGGCTTGCCTTATCAATAGGCCAATATCTCATATTTCTAATATCCATTGAGAATAACCAACTTCCCGCACGCTTACTCCTCTATATGATTTTTCGTTTTACAGACACTACTCATGCGACACCCTTCCAGGATACGGCACAATGAAGACAAAGGTGGAGACGTGCAGTAGGGCCCTGCTCAAAGGTTTCTCTTTAGATTAAGCCCCTGTGTAAACCTTCTTTACTGTCTTTTGTTGCTTGACATCTCATGGGTATTCCATACACCAACAAGGGACACTGGCGTTATAGGCTTTTCGCCACGACAGAGCAATGCACGTACCTGGAAATACAGGGTCAAGGGCGTTACTCAGCCCAATATTTGTTATAAAGTCCGAATACCTTCGGGAGTGTTCGGCGTCGGGAGTTTGGCCTTATATGCATCATCTCTGAATCATGTCTTTGGTCAAATGTTGGGTTAGCCCGGCTCCTGGGTTTGCTGCCTTACGTTTCGTTCTATCAGCTAAGGTGCCCAAAGGAGAACTACTGCGATTGTGCCCTGGTTATTCTGGATGAGCACCTCAGTAGAGAAAGCCCAAAACTGACTGTCATGATACAAAGAGAGACTGGTCAACCACTCGAGGACTCATCGGAATCTATAGGATTCCTCCGCATCAGTGAAGGACCGATTTCCCGGTCAAGTACGTACGTGCATCATATCCGGATGCACGCGGAAGTACTAGGGGCTACATAGTAGCCCCACCTTTCAACTCCTATAGCTAAGTGAAAGTGTTACAGCTATATAGTCCGGTTGCCTGGTTCGACGTGCGATCACCTCCTTAATGGACCAAGACGTTGGATCAAGTGTGTTTACGCATATTTTTTCGAACACCCCGCATCATATGCGTGGGGGCTAAAGCCAACGACTGCTAACTTTCATGTTATATGCATACATAAACGGCCACACAGGAGACATTCTAATACTTTCAGGCAAAAGTATAAAAACAGCCTCTATAATTAACACATAATTGTTTACAATCTATAGACTTGTCACTCGAACATGACATTCTTCGAGCACCGAGCCTCTATTCTACGGGCACCTTCTATGACCTACTCAAAATAGTGCTCGGCTGGGTCTTGGCTCCCTGCCGGACCCTGGGTTGCAATGCTGGTGGCCTCCATATCCGCCCAATATGTCTTAACACGGGCAAGAGCCATCCGCGCACCCTCTATGCACGCCGACCTCTTCACGGCATCGATTCATGATCTGGCGCCAAATAATTGCTGCACTAAACCAAAGTAACTGTCCGGCCTCGGTCCTTTCGGCCACATATGGTCTATTATAGACCTCATAGCAAGACCGGACAACCTATGGAGCTTGGCTATAGCAGCCATCTTCTCACTTAATGGCAATAAGCGCGTTGGAGCGCTAAATTGCGACCAGAATAGCCTTTCTATTTCATTATCTTTATGATACTTGAATTAGTTGGTCGCGTCAGCCGTACTCTTCGCCAAGTCCGCATACTCATCTGCAGCGCTCCAAACTTGATCCAAAGGAGCATACTTTGGATCTAAGAACTTCATTCACAACAAATAGGGGTTTCCAGCCGCGATTTCTCCGGCTTGTCGAAGTTCCTCTTGCGCGTCTCTAATGTCAGAGTGCATCTCCTTAGCTGAATCCAGCGCCTTCTTCAGGTCAGCTGCCTTTGCCTGATTCTCCTTCTCGAGAAGCTCATACCGGCGCTCAATTTTCGCTTTACCTAGAACAAGTATGAAACTAGAAGTACTTTGTAGGTGTTGTTGGATAGAATTGCAAGATAATAAAGAGCATGTAAATAAAAAGTAGGGGCTGTTTAGATAAAGAAGCAATAAAGTAAATATAGCAAGTGTGGAAAAGTGGTGGTAGGAGTTGTGAAATTGTCCCTAAGCAATTGACTATTTTACTAGACCGATAGCAAGTTTTATGTGGGAGAGGCCACTGCTAGCATGTCATCCCTGACTTGGAATTCTATGCACTTATGATTAGAACTATTAGCAAGCATCCGCAACTACTAACGTTCATTAAGGTAAAACCTAACCATAGCATTAAGATATATCGGTCCCCCTTCAACCCCGTATGCATCAATTTCTATGCTAGGTTGAAGCTTTTGTCACTCTTGCCCTCCAATACATAGTCCTATCAACATACAACTAACCCTATGGTGTGATCCACGCGCGCGCTCATATGATGGGCACCAAAGGACAACAACATAACCACAAGAAAATCAAACCAATCATAGCAATTCATCAATCACCGATAGGACAACGAAAATCTACTCAGACATCATAGGATGGCAACACATCATTGGATAATAATATGAAGCATAAAGCACCATGTTCAAGTAGAGGGTACAGCAGGTTGTGGGAGAGTGGACTGCTGAATATTGATGGGGGAAGGTGATGGAGATGTTGGTGATGATGATGGAGGTGTTGGTGTAGATCGCGGTGATGATGATGGCCCCCGGCGGCGTTCCGGCGCCACCGGAAGCAAGGGGGAGAGAGCCCCCCTTCTGCTTCTTATTCCTTGACCTTCTCCCTAGATGGGAGAAGGGTTTCCCCTCTGGTCCTTGGCTCCCATGGCGTGGGAGGGGAGAGAGCCCCTCCGAGATTGGATCTATCTCTCTGTCTCTCTCTGTTTCTGCGTTCCCCGATTCTGCCCTGGCACCATTTCTTTTATATCTGAAGATCTGTAACTCCGATTGGATTGAAACCTTCGCCCAAATATCTTTCCAAAATTTAGCTTTCTTGTGGCCAAAGTAGAGCATCAACCGCCTTAGGAGGGGCCCACGAGGGTGGGGGCCGCGCCCACTTAAAGTGGTGGTGTGGGCCACCCTCGTGGCCACCTCGGGCACCGTCTCGCGTTGATTCTTCCTCCCAAAAATCACAAATATTCCAAAATAAGTCTCCGTCCATTTTTATCCCGTTTGGACTCTATTTGATATGGGGTTTCTGCGAAACATAAAACATGCAACAAACAAGAACTAACACTGGGCACTGGATCAATATGTTAGTCCCAAAAAATAGTATAAAATTTTACCAAAAGTATATGAAAGTTGAATAATATTGGCATGGAACAATAAAAAATTATAGATACGGCGGAGACGTATCAATTAGCCAACCCACAAGGGATGAAGAAGTGAGTGAGGAGACTTGTGATGAAGATGTTGACACCTCATGCCCGGCAAATGACTTTGCGGAAGACTTGGCTCTCTTAATCAAAAAGTACTCCGGGACCATGGCAAACAAAGGGAAGAATCTTCAAGGAAGATCATTTGGACGAAGGAAATGCTACAATTGTGATATCCCAAGACACTTTGTGCATGATTGTCCGTATGAGAGATGTGAAGAGAAATCCGAGAAGCTTGTGCTCAAGAATAAGAAGTTCACCAAGTTTGCAAAGAGGAAAGATGACAAGGCTCTTGTTCTTGAAGAATACATGTCCGGAGATGAAGATGACGGTGATGATGAGCAAGTGGCACGACCGCCATTGCCATGCATGGCACTACCTCCTCCTCCACCACCGGCCTCTTCGACTCTCCAAACGAGGACAAGCCTTTCACTCGTCGGTGCCTTATGGCCAAAGAGGTAAAAACTAAGTCCAAATCCCAAAAACCCGCCATCTACACTCCCAATGTCTCATGTGAGAAAGTGGTGGATGAATGTGACGAAGGCGTGGATAATGATGAGGAATCCTTGATGGCTTTCATGGTAAAAACTAAGTACAAATAAAAAAAACACCGTCTACACTCTTCATGGTGAAGCTCATGCTCGCTTTGGCGATCTCCTTAAGTCACTCGCCGAACGTGATGACTTCATTGAGAACGTTGAAAACCTCCTCATAGGGGAAAAAGAGAGAGTCGAACTCCTCGAGCACGAACTACATGAAGAGAGTATCATGAGATCATCACTTGAGGAAGCCTTGTCGACTAATCAAATTGACTTTGTTAAAAACCAATGATGCTTTGCAACTTGCTCTTGAGAACAAAGATGCCCTTAATGTTAAATATGAAAAGCTTCTAGTTGATCATGCGAGACTTTGTGAGGAACACGAGTTCCTTGTGACTAGTTCCAAGGTTGTCAAAGGCGACCTCATTGCCTTCATTGAGTCTTATGCTCAACTTAAAGCTACCACCATTAAGGCACTCACTTCCGTACCTCATATGGAGTCAAATGATGGTTATTGTATAGCTAGCTTTGTTCATGATTGCACCTCGCTCCAAGAGGAGAATAAGAAGTTAATGGCCCAATTTGAGAAAGGCCTTGTGTCATGCATTCAAGGGGAGAAACACCTCAATGACCTCTTGAGCAACCAAAAGGAGTGTGTTGCCAAGGAGGGAATTGGGTTTAATCCCGCATCCAAGAATGGTAAGAACAAGAAGAAGAGTAACAAGAAGAAGACCAGTCCTCCTCCTTCTCCTCCTCAAAAGGTGGTGTTTGTGCAAGAGGGGCACAAGGAGAAGGAGAAGTAAAAGGTGTTTTTGGGAATGGCAAGGTCACTAGGGACAAGGCCATTCCCAAGGTTTTCGCCGGCAAGAATAATCCATCTTATGTCCTCATGAGAGGAAATGATGGCTATACCTTTGCAAAATTTTGTTGGCACTAACTATAATGATTATGCTTGGACTATTTGGGTGCCTAAGACCCTTGTTGCTAACTCTCTAGTACCCATTGCAAAATGGGTACCTAAAACCAAAGCTTGATTCTTGTAGGACTATAACACTAGTGGAAAACAATGGGTGA
This sequence comes from Triticum aestivum, assembly GCF_018294505.1. Lineage (NCBI taxonomy): Eukaryota > Viridiplantae > Streptophyta > Magnoliopsida > Poales > Poaceae > Triticum > Triticum aestivum. The sequence continues at coordinate 77,998,517 of NC_057804.1, forward strand.
TCGATAGTGGATGCACCAATCATATGACCGGGGAAAGGGAGATGCCTATGGAGTTCGTTGATTCTCTCAAGGCCTCTTTGAACATCTCCTTTGGTGACAATAGCAAGGGAAATGTATAGGGGTTGGGAAAAGTGGTAATCTCTAACGATTCCTCTGTTTCAAATGTCATGCTTGTCCAATCCCTTCACTACAATTTACTTTCAACAATTCAATTGGCACGTGTCGGTTACGATTCTCATTTCAGTGAATTCCATGTGACCGTATTTAAGAGAAGCAATCTCAAAGTGGTCTTTGTTGGGAATTTTGAAGACAATGTTTATGTGGTTGATTTCTCAAAACAGAGAAGTCATCTTGCAACATGCCTAATGGCCAAGACCGACGTGGGGTGGCTATAGCACCGACGCCTAGCCCATGTTGGCATGAGAAATTTACAAGCTCTCTTAAAGTGGGAGCACATCCTTGGACTAACCAATGTGTATTTTGCCAAAGATCGTCCTTGTAGTGCTTGGATTGCCGGGAAACTACATGAAAAGCTCATAAAGTGAAGACTATCATCACAACCTTTAGGCCCCATGAGCTTATCCACTTGGATCTTTTTGGGCCTCCAACTTATGATAGTTTGAGTGGGAGTAGGTATTGCCTTGTCATTGTTGATGACTACACAACATGTACTTGGGTGTTCTTTCCCAAGACCAAAGATGAAACTCAAGAAACATTCATCAACTTTGCCAAAGAAGCTCAACGTTAACATAATTGTGAGATCATGGCAATTCAAAGTGACAATGGTACCAAGTTCAAGAACTACATGATGGATGAATTCTTGAGTGAAGAGGGGATAAAGCATCAATATGCTGCGCCATATACTCCCCAACAAAATGGTGTTGCGGAGAGGAAGAATAAGACTCTTATTGAGATGGCTAGGACATTCTTGACGAGTACAAGTCTCCATACAAGCTTTGGGCCGAAGCAATCAACACCACGTGTCATGCTTCAAATCGCCTTTATCTTCGCAAGCTTATGAACAAGACCCCATATGAACTCCTAATCGGGAGAAAGCCTAGCGTCAAATACATTCGGGTATTCGGTTGTAAGTGTTTAATTCTAAACAAGAAATCCCAGTTAGCTAAGTTTGAGCCTAGAACTTATGAGGGCATATTTGTTGGATATGCATCAAACTCTCATGCTTACCGAGTTCTCATTAAATCCACCAGATGCATTGAGGAAACGGTAAATGTGGAGTTTGATGAAGATAACGGCTCCCATGTGGAGCAAATTGTTCCTAATGTTGTAGATGATGAGGCTCCTTCACAAGATATAAGGACGATGGGGATAGGCCACATTCTTCCACAAGAAACACCCCAAGTCCAAGTAGAAGAAGGAGTAAGAGCCCCTCTTGTGGAGTCTCCACAAGGGAAGTCATCACTGGCACCACTTGTACAAGATGCTATGGGAGATCATGAACCTATCCAAGAACAAGATCAAGTCCCTCATATTCCCGAGCAAGATCAAGGGCAAGCTCAGTCAAATAGTGAAGAACCAATTATTGAGGCTCAAGATCAAGCTCAAGTTCGTGATCAAGATCAAGATCAAACCCAACCACAAGGTTCTTCATCATCGTCACTTCCCAACAAACAAGAACTTGTGGTTGCAAAGAGAAAGGTGTCTCCAGGGTTAAAACAATCTCAAGGTCAAGCTTCTTCATCAAGTCCAAAACCAAGTGAATAAGAGCTTGCAATCAAAGAGCAAAAATTGGCCGCCAAGCTAAAGCATCTTCAAAATCTCACCGAGAACATCTATGGAAGCATCAAAAAGGGGGTAACTACTCGTAGACGTTTGGAAAACTTTTGTGGGCATCACTCGTTTGTCTCTTGTGTTGAGCCCCTAAAGGTAGAAGATGCACTTGAGGATCTGGATTGGATAGATGCCATGCATGGAGAACTCAACAATTTCACCCATAACAAAGTATGGACCCTTGTGGAAAGACCCAAAGAGCATCATAATGTCATTGCAACAAAGTGGATCTTCAAGAACAAACAAGATGAACATGGACAAGTAATAAGGAACAAGGCAAGGTTAGTGGCACAAGGTTTCACCCAAGTTGAAGGTTTGGACTTTGGTGAAACTTTTCCCCCCGTTGCTCGTCTTGAATCCATTCGCATCTTGCTTGCATATGCCTCTGATCATGATTTTAAATTATGTCAAATGGATGTGAAGAGTGCATTTCTTAATGGTCCTCTTAAGGAGTTGGTGTATGTCAAGCAACCTCCCGATTTTGAAGACCCTGATCACCCCTCTCACGTTTATGAACTCCATAAGACGCTCTATGGACTCAAACAAGCACCGCGTGCTTGGTATGATCACCTTACGACATTCCTAAGTGAGAAGGGGTTCCAGATTGTGGTAATAGATGCCACTCTCTTCACAAAGAGAGTAAAAGGAGAGTTGTTTGTGTGCCAAATATATGTTGATGATATTATCTTTGGGTCCACTAACCATGCTATTAACATTGAAGTTCTTCCTCAGTTTTCTAGTGAAGCAATTGAGAGGAGGAACCTTCACCAACCAATCTATTTATATTCAACACATGCTCAAGAGGTTCAAAATGCAAGACGTTAAGCCCATGAAGACACGAATGCCCACAAATGGCCAACTTCATCTTGATCCCAATGGTAAAGAAGTGGATCAAAAGGTATATCGCTCCATGATCAGTTCCTTGCTTTACCTTTGTGCATCTAGACCGGATATTATGTTGAGTGTGTGTATGTGTGCAAGATTTCAATACACTCATAAGGAGAGTCACTATTCGGCGGTGAAAAGAATCCTTTGATATTTGGTTCATACCCCAAACTTGGGCCTTTGGTATCCCAAAGGATCATCTTTTGAGTTAATGGGATACTCAGATTTGGATTGGGCCGGAGACAAGGTTTACCGCAAGTCCACTTCCGATTCATGTCAATTCCTAGGGAGATCTTTGGTAAGTTGGTCTTCAAAGAAGCAAGATTGTATATCTCTCTCAACAGCCGAAGCCGAGTACATTGCCACCGGAAGTTTTTGTGCTCAGTTATTATGGATGAGGCAGACTTTGATGGATTATGGTGTCAAATGTGGCAAAGTGCCTCTTTGGTGCAACAATGAAAGTGTAATCAAGATCATCGAGAATCCAGTACAACATAGCAAGACCAAGCATATTGAGATTCGTCATCATTTCATTAGGGATCATGTGGCCAAGGGAAACATTGAACCACTCCATGTCAACACACAGAATCAACTAGCCGATATTTTCACCAAGCCTCTTGATGAAGCAAGATTCCGCGAGTTAAGGCATGAGCTAAATATCGTGGATATAAGTAACTTGGTTTGAAATTCTTGCTCATGCACACATACTCATATAATATCTTGCTTAGATGTAGGGACATGTCTAGGGGGAGCTATGTAACACCCTAATAGTTAAGTTATAGTAAACCCCTGTTAATGATGCCAGGTCATCATAATTTAAATTTTGCTAAACCTCACTCGTTCCAAAATTAGTTCAAATACAAATTCAAATAACAAGTCAAATTATAGTTTCATAAAGCAGTGAATTAAAAACGTTCATTAGGTTGCAAATATTCATTGGATAATTGTCATGCATTAACCAACATTTTTCTAAAGGTTTAAAATGCCACTGGATATGAAAACAGTACCCAAAAGAGCCGCATATAGGTCATTTCCATTTAATAAAAATACAAACAATCCTAAACTTTTTGTGACAGTGGGGTATGTAGTATGTTGAATACTAAATACAGAGACCGGCCACACATTTTACTAAAGTGAATTATTGATCAAAGTGCAAACAGAACATAGAATAGAAAAGAAACAAACAGACAGAAAAAAAGGAACAGAAGACCAGCTCCCCCCTCCTGGGCTGAGAGGCCCAGCTGTCCAACCGGCCGGTCCAGTCTGGGGCCTACTTACCCCAACCTTAACCTAACTGCCCGCTACAACCCACTCCCCTGATTCTCCCCACTCCTCTTGCTCGATTCCTCACCTTCCCCCTCGCGCCGCCGCACACCAGACAAGAGGCAAGCCGCCTCATGCCCGAGCCCCCTCGTAGCCTCTCCTCCCTCCGTTTGCTCCTGCTCCACCCCATCGCCCCTGGACCTCCACCGAGCAGCAAGTAGCAGTCGCCATCCTGGCCACCATCTCGGACCTCTCCTACAACACGGCTACCGCGCCTCCGACCAACCTCGGACCGCACCCCTGCCTCAACACGGACGACCTCGACCTTCCATGGCTTCACCGAGCCCTCCACGAGCTCTGTAGTGAGCCTGTCTGATAATCCCCCCACCCCCCTCAATCTCGTTGCCATAACCAACATCCGCGTCCTCCTGTTGCCGCGCCCGATGCCCCGCTCCACGCACGACCTGGTATTCAACCCATATTTATTGATTCGACACAAGGGGAGCCAAAGAATATTCTCAAGTATTAGCAGTTGAGTTGTCAATTCAACTACACCTGGATAACTTAATATCTGCAGCAAAGTATTTAGTAGCAAAGTAGTATGGAAGTAATGGTAATAGTGGCAAAAGTAACAGTAGCTGTTTTGTAGTAATTGTAATAGTGGCAACTGTAAAGTAACTAAGCAAAGACCAATATGTGAAAAGCTCGTAGGCATTGGATCAGTGATGGATAATTATGTTGGATGCGATTCCTCATGCAATAGTTATAACATAGGGTGACACAGAACTAGCTCCAGTTCATCAATATAATGTAGGCATGTATTCCGAATATAGTCATACATGCTTATGGAAAAGAACTTGCATGACATCTTTTGTCCTACCCTCCCATGGCAGCGGGGTCCTATTGGAAACTAAGGGATATTAAGGCCTCCTTTTAATAGAGTACCAGACCAAAGCATTAACACTTAGTTAATACATGAACTCCTCAAACCACGGTCATCACCGGGAGTGGTCCTGATTATTGTCACTTCGGGGTTGCCGGATCATAACACATAATAGGTGACTATAGACTTGCAAGATAGCATCAAGAACTCATATATATATTCATGAAAACATAATAGGTTCAGATCTGAAATCATGTTCACTCGGTCCCTACTGACAAGCATTAAGCATAGCAAAGTCATAGCAACATCAATCTCAGAACATAATGGATAATAGGGATCAAACCCTAACAAAACTAACTCGATTACATGGTAAATCTTATCCAACCCATCATCGTCCAGCAAGCCTAAGATGAGATTACTCACGCACGGCGGTGAGCATCATGAAATTGGTGATGCAGGATGGTTCATGATGACGACGGCGATGGTTTCCCCTCTTCGAAGCCCCGAACGGACTCCAGATCAGCCCTCCCAAGAGAGATTAGGGCTTGGCGGAGGCTCCGTATCGTAAAACGCGATGAATCCTTCTCTCTGATTTTTTTCTCCCCGAACGTGAATATTTAGAGTTGGAGTTGAGGTCGGTGGAGCCTCAGGGGGCCCACAAGGCAGGGAGGCGCGCTCAGGGGGGTAGGGCATGCCCCCCACCCTCGTGGACAGGGTGTGGACCCCCTGGCCTTGGTTCTTTCGCCAGTATTTTTTATTAATTCCAAAAATAATCTCCCTGGAGTTTCAGGTCATTCAGAGAACTTTTATTTCTGCACATAAATAACACCATGGCAATTCTGCTGAAAACAGCGTTAGTCCGGGTTAGTTCCATTCAAATCATGTAAGTTAGAGTCCAAAACAAGGGCAAAAGTGTTTGGAAAAGTAGATATGATGGAGACGTATCAACTCCCCCAAGCTTAAACCTTTGCTTGTCCTCAAGCAATTCAGTTGATAAACTGAAAGTGATAAAGAATTTTTTTTACAAACTCTGTTTCCTCTTGTTGTTGCAAATATGTAAAGTCAGCATTCAAGTTTTCAACAAAGATTATGAACTAACCATATTCACAATAATACTTAGGTCTCATGTTTACTCATATCAATAGCATAATCAACTAGCGAGCAATAATAATATATCTCGGATGACAACACTTTATCAAAACAATCATAACACTACAACAAGAACCCCCGTATAGCAACATATGTGCAGCAACGATGATGACATGTGTTGTTGCGTTCAACCTCCCACCTCCCCACGAACCTCCCCGCACCCCCACCTCCAGCCCTGTACCTGCTTCCTCCTCATATCACGCAGATATAAGGATAAAAAAACAAATATTTTTTCTCTGCCACATCTCTCCCCCAATTCCCCTCTCTCACGCGAGCTCCATGGCCACAACCTTGCCGCCGCCTCCAAATCAGGGCAGCTCCGGCGCAGTTCCGCGGCCCTGCTCACCGCCCCCTCCCTGCTCACTGTTCTTATCCTATCTTCCGTCGCCGGAACGTCGTCCCCGTCCCTGCACACGCCTCCGCAGCAACCCTATTCGCCACGGGTCGCTGGCGCGGCTCCTCCGCCTCCGGTTTATCTGCCAACTACCCCTGCGTCTCCGCACCCACGGACGCCCGTTCGAGCTCAACGGTGCTACTCCGCCAGGGTCACCTCGACTCCGATACCGTCTGTTCTGTAAGTCACTCCTCCCCTCCGCTGCTTTGGGTGGCATGGCCATCGCGCCATGGCTGATTCCTTGCCGTCCATCGCGATGATGACCTACACTATATAGTCAGATCATAATAAACCAAATAATCCTGTTCAAGAATTCATCCGATTAACCAGTTAACTTGCCGATTAATCCCTACTCGTTGGGTCACCGAGTAGCCGATAAACCGATAAATCGTCCGATTAATTGATTAAATGGCCGATTAACTTGCCGATTAGCAGATTAATCCCCTACTCGCCAGCTAACCGAGCAGCTACCAGTTAACGATTTTCTCAACAATGCCAAATATTACTCTGTAGAAGCGTTACTTTTGTTGAGGTCGCTGCCTGAATTTGTCCTTCCACTCATACGTAATTGTGGTATATCTTGCTAGTAAAAGTTATGTCAGTTGGTGTACTAGCATAGACGTGTGTGAACCCCGGACGCCCAGCAGTTAGTTTTTTTAAACCATTTTCTTATCAAAGCCGATTGCTTTACTCTCTGAGTTTTCTTTGTGTGAACATATAGTAGGGTTGTGGTATAGTTACATTTAACCTGAAGAAAATACGTTATATTCACTCTCCTAACTTACATATTTGTTAATAGAAATTTTTATGTTTGTTCCAAGTGACATTAAAACATACTTGCATTAGTTATACCGTGTTTATATGAGGATGTGTGCAATAAACAGTGTGTTTTTGTCCTTTTGTATACACAACTATTTGTATTACTGCCTGAACATGTAAATTTCCTTCGCATATGTTGTAGAACCAGATCACATCCTTGATCCAGTGCATCGCTCCATGGTCTGAGCTCCACTGTCGTCATCTGCAAGTGAAATATGACTACCTAGGGATGGCCGTTGTGTCATCATAGATCACAGGTGGACAACAACCATCATGGTGAGCGACCTTACTCGATCCTGGAGGCCCAACATTCCACTTCACATTTCTAGGTATTTCAATTTTGGGCTTGCATATTTCAGTTTGTCATTTAGTTCTGCCCATGCAAGTTGTTTCTAGTTAGGTATGTGTTAATCCAGGAAAAATATCTCTGTCTCATTTTTCTCAATAATTCTTTCTTGTGATGCATTAGGTTTCATTCTCTTTTTGCTATGTGTGTGGATAATTAGTTATATTTTCGTGAAGATTTTCATGGCAGATCAAGTAAATAAGATGTGACGGTATCTCTGGATATCTGAGCTGTGACCCTGTGACAAACTTACGAAAGAAGATTCCTTCAAGTATCACTTAATAGGTGAGCGCTATTATCTATGACATCATTATAATTTCTGGGAAAGAAAATGTACTTATCAGTGTTTATGAATCCTCCCACATAGGAGGTGTTTGGCAACAAAAATGGTAACGTAAATGGTAGCGTAATCAGATCGCAGCGTTTTAGGAGGTGTAACGAGTTATTTCTCAATTTGTTTGGTTGGCCTAGGTAACGTAATTGGATAACGTCGCTCCTCCTCTTCTTCCCTAGCGCGTCTGTCTCCCCGACTCAAGACTGCCGCCGTCGCTCGTGAGCTATGCTCCTCCCGCGCCGCCAGCTGCTGCGACCTCACTGCCTGCTCAGTTAATCTAGCGCGCCGGCGGCCGCTGGATCTCGCGCTCTGCCGGCCGCCGCATTTCACGCGCCGCCGACCACCGTCTGACCCAAAGCATGCGTGCCGCTAGCGGCTTCGATCTCGCGCTGCGACGGATGCCGGCGAAGCATGCCGATGGGCGACGGCTGGCGAGCTGTGGTTGCCGCTGCTCTTTTTCTCTCGCACCCTTTGAGCGGCTTGTGCAGCTGCGGGAACAGAAGACGGGGTCCCGATACAGCCGATTTGGGGCATAATCAGTTTTGTATAGTGATGGGACATGATTACATTGTATCTGATTACAGCCGCGGCGAAACAAACACGATTTGGCGGTAACTGATCCCGTTGTAATCAGATTACGGTACAATCTCGGTAACCAAACACCTCCATTGTGTAGTTCTATAGGAATAAGCCTCACATGCATCTACTCATCCTAATATTCCTCTTTATTGTATAATCGTTAATTTTCATCTTCCTTCACAGGTTCTGAAGTGATTTTGCTTCAGCTAACATGCTTGCATTAGCTTTTCTCTTACAGGTAAATCTTCAGGACATATGAGTATTGCAATTAGCAAATATATAAATCAATAAGTTTACAGAAGATGCCTTAAGAATGAACTCAGAGCTTTGTCTTTATTGCATGGAATTCTTCGCAAGTTGATGATTGTGCCACACCACTCCTTTAAATAAATTAAGTTCTTTTTAAAAAATATACTGTTTTTATTTCTTCATTTTCGCATTCTATAGGTGAATTTTCAATGGAAGACTGGCATACATGTTATCTAGCTTGATATTCTTGGCTGATGTAAGATAAAGCATTCAGATCCATATTTTGTACAACTCTATACATCATAATCTGGAATCTTATCCAAAATCTTAGGATGGATATAGTTCTTTGTGTTCATGTGTTATACAAGATAAATCATTACAGAATCTAAATGCAAGAATATTCTAACCTTTGTTTACATGAATCACAACTATCAACACGCAGAGATATGAAACATATTTTTGAATTTTCAAATATGAACTCGTTTCATGCATTTATTTTATTTTCAGCTTCCAGTACATCCGATTTCCCAAGCTTTCTGTACCTATTTGTATTGTTGATCAATCATTTGTCAATCGTCGAGCTACCTTAAGCTGCACCAAAGGCGCACCCCCGCATTGGTAAGCTTCTCTCTCTCCCTCTACGTTGGCATACTTTACCTTGGTTTGGTGAATCTGAAAGATGACTACTACTACCATTGTAGAAAAGGGAAAGATCAGGAAAAAACTGCATACAGTTGAAAACACACCTCTTCCTCTAGTGGATGTTTCCAACTACTAGAACTAGATGGTTCCTATATTGAGTTCACCACTAACCTGCTAGAAAAAGAAAGGACATTTTAGCATTCTTAAATAGCAAAACATACATTGTGTATACTTATAAGTTGTAACATGACAGGAAATTTCAAACAATATTGCGCAGAATTACTATGGAGGTCTGATTTCTATCATAATTTGCCAGGCTTGGTGACTCATGCCAGTTTTTGTTATTGTAGATTGCAAGATAAATAGATGGTCCATGGCTAAGCTGCTGATTGCAAGATAAATAGATGGTACATGGCTAAGGTCCTGATTGCAAGGCGGAGAATGGGGCAACTACCAGATAGTTCTACATTAATGTTATTGAGTGTTATTTTCATTTCGATGTATAGGAAATCATGTGTATATTCCTTGGATCGTGTTCCATGTATTGCAAACGAGTTGATTTAATATATGAGATCCTTCTGTTTACTGGATTGCTGGTCTTGTGTACTATCTATATTGATCTAGTAATTATTGATGGATATATAAAATACTTCTAATTTTTCATGATATGTAGGTGTTATCCCCATATATAAAATGGAAGCATTGCACTGATCTGTTAATTATGCCTATTTCAAATCAGCCTGTGTAGGTGTAACCACCAACGCATTGAAGTGTTGTTAGGCTACAATTATATACGTTGCTAGTTTGCAACGCGTATTCGTGTTGATTACCAATGCAATTATATACGTTGTTGTAGGCCCTAGCAACGCCATCAAAGGCAACACATAAAAATCCGTTGGTGTAGACCCTAGCAACATTTATATGGACATTCAACAACGAGTTGATGCGTTGCTAAAGGGGGGTTCCTGTTGTAGTGTAATATGATATAACAAGATGGTATCTCGCTAGCCCTTTCTTAGACCGCAAAACATAAATGCAGAGCACCCCTGAAGATCAAGGACTGACTGGACATTGTAATTCATGGTAAAAGAGATTCAGTCATAGTCATACTCAATATAAATTAATTGTAATGCATGCAAATGACAACGGTGCTCTCCAACTGGTGCTTTTTAATAAGAGGGTGATGACTCAACATAAAAGTAAATAGATAGGCCCTTTGCAGAGGGAAGCAGGGATTTGTAGAGGTGCTAGAGCTCGATTTTGAAATAGAGATAAATAATATTTTGGGTGGCATACTTTCATTGTCAACATAACAACCAAGAGATCTCGATATCTTCCATGCTACACACATTATAGGCAGTTCCCAAACAGAATGGTAAAGTTTATACTCCCCCTCCACCAACAATCATCAATCCATGGCTTGCCCGAAACAACGGGTGCCTCCTACTAACAACAATCCTGGGGGAGTTTTGTTTGCATTTATTTTGATTTGATTTGAGCATAGGACTGGGCATCCCGGTTACCAGCCATTTTATCGTGAGTGAGGAGCAGAGTCCACTCCTCTTGAGAATAACCCACCTAGCATGGAAGATATAGACAGCCCTAGTTGATACATGAGCTATTCGAGCACACAAAACAGAATTTCATTTGAAGGTTTAGAATTTGGCACATACAAATTTACTTGGAACGACAGGTAGATACCACATATAGGAAGGTATGGTGGACTCATATGAAATAACTTTGGGGTTTATGGAAGGGGATGCACAAGCAGTATTCCCGCTTCGTACAAGTGAAGGCTAGAAAAAGACTGGGAAGCGACCAATTAAGCATCTACTACCAAATATTGCAAGGTAACGTAGAACAGGAAAATGTATGCTAGTAATTCTTTCATCGGAAACCTTCCCCGTTTCCCCTACAACAATCATATCGATAAATCCATCCACATCACTACGATGTGGTTCCTCTATGCTGCCCATAAAGGGTATCTTGCAAACCCCACAAAAATCATTTAGTGACATCTCCGTAACCTCATCATATAAATGAAACTCCACTGAAGGTGGTGATTTCCTAGCATAAAAGTAAAAAAAATTGCATGAAAATATTAGTGAGTAGGAGATACTGATCGAGCTGGTCGTGGAGGAAGTCGGCGAGGCCTGCATTCTCAGCAAAATAATAAAAATCATCATGAATCCCGGCTGCTCTCAAGAACTCATCACAAGGCCATTCACACGACCGAACTTCCGATGTGCGAGGGAGATTATATTTGGGCTTTTTATCCTCTTCACTTTGCTTATCCTCCGAGCTTTGACTCGAAGAGCCCCTCAATAACCTCTTCATCTTTTTCTGAAAATTTCTGAAATTTTTAGTAACTCAAAATAAAAGTGAACCAAACTCAACAAAATTGATAGCAACTACTCCCACAACTGCCTAGAGACTATATCATGCATTAGAACTACTTGGGACCAAATAAATTTGACTTGCAAGCTCAAGAACAGGGTCACCTAGGCAGTAAAAGTTTGCAATGAATAAAACACTAGAACAAAAACTAATTGGACCATTGGAGGAGTCACATACCAAAGAACAATCCCCCAAAGCAGTTTTGTGAATGGAGCTTTGAGCAAGGAGATCAAAAATTGCAGCAAGATGAGCTAGAACTCGTGCTTAAGTTGGTTGGTGAATTTTTTGGGAGGAATAAGGAGTGTGTGGGTGCAGGAATGAGTGGAGGGGGACCACCAGGGGCCCACGAGGCAGGGGGGTGCGCCCCAGGGGGGTGGGCACACCCTGGACCCTCATGGCCAAGTGCTGGCTCCCTCTAGTGTGTTCTCAGTGCCAAATATTCTTAAATATTCTAGAAAAAAAATCATATTTCATTTCCAGGGCATTTGGAGAACTTTTATTTTTGGTATTTTTTTATTGCAAGGATAATTCAGAAAACAGACAGAAAATACTATTTTTGCTTTATTAAATCTAAATAACGGAGAGTAAAAGGAGGGTACAGAAGGTTGTGCTTTCTAACTTCATCCATCTCATGCTTATCAAAAGGAATCTACTAACAAGGTTGATCAAGTCTTGTTAACAAACTCATTCCGAATCGCATGAAACTAAAGAATTTTCGAATAACACTAGGTTACCTCAACGAGGATATGTACATCCCCAACAATAAGAATATCATATTTCTTCTTGGCAGTAGGAATAGGAAATTCAAAACCTCCAATAATAATCGATGGAATCTTTCCAATAGAATTTATACTGTGGACTTGAGGTTGTTTCCTCAGAAAGTGTATCGTATGCTCATTACCATTAACATGAAAAGTGACATTGCCTTTGTTGCAATCAATAACAGCCCCTGCAGTATTCAAAAAGGGTCTACCAAGGATAATCGACATACCATCATCCTCGGGAATATCAAGAATAACAAAGTCCGTTAAAATAGTAACATTTGCAACCACAACAGGCACATCCTCGCGAATACCGACAGGTATAGCGATTGATTTATCGGCCATTTGCAAAGATATTTCAATAGGTGTCAACTTATTCAAATCAAGTCTACAATATAAAGAGAGAGGCATAACACTAACTCCGGCTCCAAGATCACATAAAGCAGTTTTAACATAGTTTCTTTTAATGGAGCATGGTATAGTTGGTACTCCTGGATCTCCTAGTTTCTTTGGTATTCCACCCTTAAAAGTATAATTAGCAAGCATGGTGGAAATTTCAGCTTCCGGTATCTTTCTTTCATTTGTAACAATATCTTTCATGTACTTAGCATAAGGATTCATTTTAAGCATATTAGTAAAACGCATACGCAAAAAGATAGGTCTAATAATTTCAGCAAAGCGCTCAAAATCCTCATCATCCTTTTTCTTGGATGGTTTAGGAGGAAAAGGCATGGGTTTCTGAACCCATGGTTCTCTTTCTTTACCGTGCTTCCTAGCAATGAAGTCTCTTTTATCATAACATTGATTCTTTGATTGTGGGTTATCAAGATCAACATCAGGTTCGACCTCTACATCATTATTATTGCTAGGTTGAGCATCACCATGAACATTATCATTAACATTATCACTGGGTTCATGTTCGTCACCAGATTGTGTTTCAGCATCAGAAATAGAAATATCATTGGGATTCTCAGGTGTGTCAACAGCAGATTCAGTAGAAGCATGCAAAGTCCTATCTTTTTCTTCTTCTTCTTTTTAGAAGGACTAGGTGCATCGACATTATTTCCCTGAGTATCTTGCTCCATTCTCTTAGGGTGGCCCTTAGGATACAAAGGTTCCCGAGTCATTCTACCACCTCTAGTCACAACTCTAATAGCATTATCATTTTTCTTATCATTTAATTCATTGAGCAAATCATTTTGAGCCTTACGCACTTGTTCTACTTGAGTGATAACCATAGAAACATGTTTACTAACAAATTAAAGTTCACCTTTAACTCTAGACATATAATCACTCAAGTGTTCAATCATGTAAGCATTACGGTTCAATTGTCTACCAACATAAGCATTGAAGTTTTCTTGTTTAATGATAAAATTATCAAACTCATCTAAGCATTGACTAGCAGACTTATAACGAGGAATATCACCTTCATCAAATCTATAGAGAGAATTTACCTTTACTATCTGTGTCGGGTTATCAAGACCATGTATTTCTTCAATAGGCGGTAAATTCTTAACATCTTCAGCTTTAATACCCTTTTCTTTCTTGGATTTCTTTGCCTCTTGCATATCTTCAGGACTGGGAAATAAAACACCCCTTTTCTTCGGAGTTGGCTTATGAGTTGGTTCAGGAAGTGTCCAATTGTTTTCATTAGTCAACATATTATTCAATAACAATTCAGCTTGATCAACAGTTCTTTCCCTGAAAACACAACCAACACAACTATCCAGGTGGTCTCTGGAAGCATCGGTTAGTCCATTATAAAAGATATCAAGTATTTCATTTTTCTTGAGAGGATGATCAGGCAAAGCATTAAGTAATTGGAGAAGCCTCCCCCAAACTTGTGGGAGACTCTCTTCTTCAATTTGCACAAAATTATATATTTCCCTTAAAGCAGCTTGTTTCTTATGAGCGGGGAAATATTTAGCAGAGAAGTAATAAATCATATCCTGGGGACTACGCACACAACCAGGATCAAGAGAATTAAACCATGTTTTAGCATCACCCTTTAATGAGAACGGAAACAACTTAAGGATATAGTAGTAGTGAGTTTTCTCATCATTAGCGAATAGGGTGGCTATATCATTCAATTTAGTAAGATGTGCCACAACAGTTTCAGATTCATAGCCATAAAAAGGATCAGATTCAACCAAAGTAATTATCCCAGGATCGACAGAGAAATCATAATCCTTATCAGTAATAAAGATAGGTGAAGTAGCAAAAGCAGGGTCATATTTCATTCTAGCATTCAGAGACTTTTCTTTCAGCTTAGCTAATTACTTCTTAAGATCAGATATATTGTTGCAAGCAAGAAAATCTCTAGCAGTTTCTTCATCCATAACATAACCCTCAGGCACAACAGGCAATTCATATTTAAGGGGAGAATCTTCATCATCACTTTCATCAATATTATCAGTTTCAATAATTTCATTCTCTCTAGCCCTAGCAAGTTGTTCATCAAGAAATTCACCTAGTGGCATAGTATTATCAAGCATAGAAGTAGTTTCATCATAAGCATCATGCTTAGTAGAAGTGGCATCATCAATAACATGCGACATATCAGAATTAATAGCAGAAGCAGGTTTAGGTATCACAAGTTTACTCAAAACAGAAGGAGAATCAAGTGCAGAGCTAGATGGCAGTTCCTTACCTCCCCTCGTAGTTGAGGGAAAAATCTTAGTTCTTTCGTCTTTCAAGTTCCTCATAGTGGTCAGCAGATATAAATCCCAAGTGACTCAATGAATAGATCTATGCTCCCCGGCAACGGTGCCAGAAAATAGTCTTGATAACCCACAAGTATAGGGGATCGCAACAGTTTTCGAGGGTAGTGTATTCAACCCAAATTTATTGATTCGACACAAGGGGAGCCAAAGAATATTCTCAAGTATTAACAGTTGAGTTGTCAATTCAACCGCACCTGGATAACTTAATATCTGCAGCAAAGTATTTAGTAGCAAAGTAGTATGGAAGTAATGGTAACAGTGGCAAAAGTAACAGTAGCTGTTTTGTAGTAATTGTAACAGTGGCAACGGTAAAGTAAATAGCAAAGATAAATATGTGAAAAGCTCGTAGGCCCTGGATTAGTGATGGATAATTATGTCAGATGCGATTCCTCATGCAATTGTTATAACATAGGGTGACACAGAACTAGCTCCAGTTCATCAATGTAATGTAGGCATGTATTCCGAATATAGTCATACGTGCTTATGGAAAAGAACTTGCATGACATCTTTTGTCCTACCCTCTCGTGGCAGCGGGGTCCTATTGGAAACTAAGGTAAGGCCTCCTTTTAATAGAGTACCGGACCAAAGCATTAACACTTAGTGACTACATGAACTCCTCAAACAACGGTCATCACCGGGAGTGGTCCTGATTATTGTCACTTCAGGGTTGTCGGATCATAACACATAGTATGTGACTATAGAATTGCAAGATAGGATCAAGAACTCACATATATTCATGAAAACATAATAGGTTCAGATCTGAAATCATGGCACTCGGGCCCTACTGACAAGCATTAAGAATAGCAAAGTCATAGCAACATCAATCTCATAACATAATGGATACCAGGGATCAAACCCTAACAAAACTAACTCGATTACATGGTAAATCTCATCCAACCCATCACCGTCCAGCAAGCCTACGATGGAATTACTCACCCACGGTGGTGAGCATCATGAAATTGGTGATGGAGGATGGTTGATGATGACGACGGCGACGGATTCCCCTCTCTAGATCCTCAAACGGACTCTAGATCAGCCCTCCCAAGAGATATTAGGGCTTGGCGGCGGCTCCGTATCGTAAAACGCGATGAATCCTTCTCTCTGATTTTTTTCTCCCCGAATGTGAATATATAGAGTTGGAGTTGAGGTCGGTGGAGCCTCAGGGGGCTGATACGTCCATTTTGCATTATGCTTTTATATCAATATTTATTGCATTATGGGCTGTTATTACATGTTATGTCACAATACTTATGGCTATTCTCTCTTATTTTACAAGGTTTACCATGAAGAGGGGGGAATGCCAGCAGCTGGGATTCTGGCTGGAAAAGGAGCAAATATTGGAAACCTATTCTGCACAGCTCCAAAAGTCGCGCAACTCCATGAAAGTCATTTTTGGATTTAATAAGAATTTATGAGAAAAGAAAGTACCTGAGGGGGCCCACACCTTGGCCAGGAGCGTGGGGTGAGGGAGTCCTGGATAAGGGGGTATCCGGACTGTTGGACTATATACTTTGGCCGGACTGTTGGACTATGAAGATACAAGATTGAAGACTTCGTCCCGTGTCCGGATGGGATTCTCCTTTGCGTGGAAAGCAAGCTTGGCGATCCGGATAATAGATCTCCTTCTCTGTAACCGACTCTGTGTAACCCTTGCCCCCTCCGGTGTCTATATAAATCGGAGGGTTTAGGCCGTAGGACAGAACAACAATCATACCATAGGCTAGCTTCTAGGGTTTAGCCTCTATGATCTCGTGGTAGATCAACTCTTGTAATACTCATATCATCAAGATCAATCAAGCAGGAAGTAGGGTTTTACCTCCATCGAGAGGGCCCAAACCTGGGTAAACATCGTGTCCCCAGCCTCTTATTACCATTGGCCTTAGACGCACAGTTCGGGACCCCCTACCCGAGATCCACCGGTTTCGACACCGACATTGGTGCTTTCATCGAGAGTTCCTCTGTGTCTTCGCTGTAAGGCTCGATGGCTTCTCCAAACTTGAACAACACTGTCCGGGGTGAGACTTTCCTCCCCGGACAGATTTTCGTGTTCGGCAGCTTCGCACTGCGG
This sequence comes from Triticum aestivum, assembly GCF_018294505.1. Classification (NCBI taxonomy): domain Eukaryota; kingdom Viridiplantae; phylum Streptophyta; class Magnoliopsida; order Poales; family Poaceae; genus Triticum; species Triticum aestivum. Next base: position 78,015,800 of record NC_057804.1, read on the forward strand.
GCCAACTCGCTTGGCCATTTGGAGCAGATCGACAGCTACGCCCCTGGCCATCAGGTCAGTTTCGGGAACCTAAACTACATTGCCGACATCCGCGGAGACTTGATCTTCGACGGATTCGAGCCCATGTCAAGAGCGTCGAACGATCGCCATGCACATGACTTAGATCTACCGTCGGACAATATTCGGGATATCGCGCCTGCCATGGCTCCGGACTTTGATCCGGAGTAGATCATGCCATCCGAGGACGGGTGGATGGACCCTGCCATGGAGGCTGCACACCTATCGGCGTTGGAGCCGAACACAGACTCCATTTCTAAGGAAATCTGTGTCTATGGACCCCCGGACTTGTCTTCGGTCATAGGTTCCGGACCGCGTGCATCCATGCCCATCGAATCTGATTGGGCTCCGATCATGGAGTTCACCGTCGTGGATATATTTCAGCACTCGCCCTTCGAAGATGTGCTAAATTCATTGAGGTCTCTCTCTCTGTCAGGAGATTCCTGGCCGAACTATGTTCGGCTCGAGTGGGAAGCAGGCAACGAAGAAATTCGTTACCCACCTACCACCCACTTAATAGCTACTGTCAATGATTTGACCGATGTGCTCAACTTCGACTCCGAAGACATCGACGGTATAGACGACGATGCTGGAGAAGAACAAGAACCACCGCCCATAGGGTGCTGAATAACCACCTCTTCATATGGTATATATATGCTGGACACCCCAAGGACAACAATGGCGACGAGGCAACAGAAGATAACCCCTCAGGGAGGAAATCAAAGCATGGGCGTCATCGGCACCGCTCTAAGCCCCGCCACAGCAATATCGGCATAGGAGATGAAAACAATCCAGATGCTGCCGAAGATGAATACAACCCTGATTAGCCTGCCTTTGAACAGGCTGAACAGGAACACGGGCAGGTCAGCCCAGATGAACAGGCGACAGACTTGGAGGACGACAACTACATGCCTCCCTCCGAAGACGAGGTGAGCCTTGGTGACGATGAATTCGGCGTACCGGAGGAACCTATAGAGCAGGAGTGCTTCAAGCGCATGCTTATAGCCACTGCAAGAAGCCTGAAAAAAAGTAGCAGCAGCTCCAAGCTGATCAAGATCTGCTCACAGACAGATGGACCGAGGTTCTGGCAGCTGAGGAATACGGACTCGATCGCCCAACCAAAGGTTACCCAAAGCACAAGTTGCTACCTCAGCTAGAGGAGGAGGCCGCAGAGCCTACACTACCAGAACAAGACGAGGCTGACCGGCCACCTCATGGTCGGGATAAAATGGCATATCAGACAGAATACCAGCCCGCACTCCCACGCGGTTCACTATGGCCCAGGGCAATACGCAGGACCTGCGAGATATATTGGAAAACAACGCAGGACAACCAAGATCGATCTACGGATCACGGGGGCGCGCCACAGCACATGACGATGATCGTCACACCGGATACAATAATAATAAGTCCGGCTGGGCCGAACATAACCGACCAGACCTAGTCAGACTGCGTCGCGACATAGCCCGGCACAGAGGCACCGCACACCCCCTCTGCTTCAATGATGAAGTAATGGATCATGAATTACCAGAAGGGTTTAAACCCGTAAACATCGAGTCATACGATGGCACAACAGACCCCGCGGTGTGGATCGAAGATTTCTTCTCCACATTCACATGGCCCGCGGTGATGACCTACATGCCATCAAGTACCTTCCCCTTAAACTCAAAGGACCAGCCAGACATTGGCTGAATAGCCTACCAGCGAACTCCATCGGCAGCTGGGAAAATCTTGAGGATGCATTCCTTGACAATTTCCAAGGCACTTACGTGCGACCACCGGATGCTGATGACTTAAGTCACATTACCCAACAGCCTAGAGAGTCGGCCAGGAAATTCTGGACTCGGTTCCTAACTAAGAAGAACCAAATTGTCAACTACCCGGATGCCGAGGCCCTGGCAGCCTTTAAGCATAATATCCGCGACGAGTGGCTCGCCCGACACCTCGGCCAAGAAAAACCGAAGTCCATGGCGGCCCTCATGGCACTCATGACCCGCTTTTGCGTGGGCGAGGACAGCTGGCTAGCTCGTAGTAGCACCACGTCAAGAAACTCCGGCACTTCAGATGTCCGCGATAGTAACGGAAATCGACGGCACAATAGACATAAGCGTCGGAATAATGGTGATAAAGCCGAAGACACGGCAGTCAATGCAGGATTCAGCAACTCAAAATCCGATCAGCGGAAAAAGCCAGTCAAAAGAAACAATCCGGGATCGTCCAGCCTGGACCGCATACTCGACCGCTCGTGCGAGATTCATGGCACCCCCGACAAACCAGCCAATCACACTAACGGAGATTGCTGGGTGTTCAAACAGGCCGGCAAGTTGAATGCCGAAAACAAGGACAAGGGGCCGCACAGCAATGATGACGAGGAGCCCTGGCGTCCGAACACTGGGGGCAGAAGAAATCCCCCCCAGGTGAAAACGGTAAACATGATCTATGCCACCCATATTCCCAAGCGGGAACGAAAGTGTGCACTGCAGGACGTCTATGCGATGGAGCCCGTCGCCCCAAAGTTCAACCCATGGTCATCCTGCCCGATCACATTCGATCGTAGGGACCATCCTACCAGCATCCGTCACGGCGGTTCAGCCGCACTGGTCCTTGACCCAACCATCGACGGATTCCACCTCACGTGAGTCCTTATGGACGGTGGCAGCAGCCTGAACCTGCTTTATTAGGACACAGGGCGCACAATGGGCACCAATCCATCACGGATCAAACCCACCAAAACCACCTTCAAGGGTGTAATTCCAGGGGTAGAGGCCTGTTGTACGGGCTCAATAACACTGGAAGTGGTCTTTGGATCTCCAGATAACTTCCGAAGCGAGGAGTTAATCTTTGATATCGTCCCCTTCCGTAGTGGCTATCATGCACTACTTGGATGAACCGCGTTTGCTCGATTCAACGCGGTGCCTCACTATGCATACCTTAAGCTCAAGATGCCAGGACCTCGCGGGGTTATAATAGTCAATGGAAACACAGATCGCTGCCTCCGTACAGAAGAGCACACTGCGGCCCTCGCGGCAGAAGTACAAAGCATCCTCCTTCGATAAACAACCAATTTGGCAACGACAACCCCGAACACCGTCAAGCGAGTCCGGAGCACCCTGCAGCAAGATCGTCAGGCACGCCAAGAGCTCGATTAGCAATCCGGCCTCCGCCCCAGCCCCATTCAGGCGGCATTCGTGCCACGCATACATAATTACGCACTTAAAATACCATGGGCACGGGTGGAGGTGAGACGACTATGCGGCCTACAGTGCGGATCAGCCGCCGCGAGGCCCGCATACCCCTTTTCTTCCTTTCTTTCAGGACCCCACGTTCGGGCAGCCCCTTCAGAGAGCTGGACTATCGGACTCACCACAGGAGGGAACACCAAGGAGGCAAGAGGCTTTGCACGCAAGGGAATACCCAGGTGGTCTCTGTTAATGATTGTTATACCTGTTTTATATACCTGCATGCAGCCTGCCCTTGGATAGGACATGTAAAATAGTCCTATTGGTTTTCGCTTAATGCATTACTTGTACACATACGCCTGGACGTATTGTCTAGATAACAATGGGAAGTAGTATACAGCGTCAGCTTCTCACTACTATCTTCATATTTTCCCTTGCCTATTTATTTAATATTGCATCCGTACACTTTGGAACGATCAGTTTGCTAGGGGCTTTTTTTACTTTGAGCCCCATAACATGGCAAGAAAAGTCCGAACACTTTGGACAATGCGGCACCCCGAACTTATAGCATTATATGCATCAGCTCTGAATCATGTCTTGGGTCAATAGTTGGGTTAGCCCGGCTCCCTTGTTTTGGTACCTTATGTTCAGTTACATCGGCTAAGGTAGCGCAGGGAGAACTACTGTGATTGTGTCCCGGTTCTTCCGGATGAGCACCTCAGTAGAGAAAGCCGAAAATTGACCATCATGATGCGGCGAGAGCTAGTCGTTGTGCGAGAGGTACTAAATCCTTAACGATTTTTTCCGCTTAAAGCAAGGAATCGGCCTTGTCCGATTTAGGCGTGTATAGTGCCCCAGTTCGGCCTTCCGAATACTAGGGGCTTGGCCGAAATTTAAAATTATAGACTTCTATGGCCAAGTGAGAGTTATAAAGCCGCATAGTCCGATTGCCTCGTTCGCTGCACTAAACACCTCCTTAAGGGACCAAAAATTTGGATAAAGAGTGTTTGAGTTTTCCACGAACACCCCAGTACTAGTTACATGGGGGCGGAAGCCGACGACTGGCCTACTTTCAAAATTTTATAAACGGCCACACAGAAGGTAATATTTTAAATCAACAAAGCGGTATATAGCGCAAACCAACTCGTTTTCATATTACAATAAAACGACGCGAGTACATTCACTCAAAGATTGTGTTCTTTGCACATTCGTTGGCCACAAGGCGAGCACCTTTCATAACGCCATCATAATATTTTTCGGGGTAGCAATGCTCCTTACCCTCCGGGGGTCCATCCTTGACAAGCTTCTCAGCAGCCAGTTTGGCCCAATGCATCTTCGCGTGGGCAAAGGCCCGGCGGGCACCCTCAATACAGACGGACTGCTTGACAACTTCAAGCCATGGACAGGCATGCACCATCCGATTTATAAGGCCAAAGTAGCTGTCGGGCAGGGGCTCGCCAGGCCACATCCGGACTATGAGGTCCTTCATGGCCAGTTCGGCCGCATTGTGGAGTTCGACCAATTGCTTCAGTTGGTCGCTTAGAGGCATTGGGTGTTCGGCTCTAGTATATTGGGACCAGAACAGCTTCTCCGTCGAGCTCCCCTCTTCAACACGGTAGAACTCCGTGGCATCCGAAATGCTGCGTGGAAGATCTGCGAATGCCCCTGGAGAGCTCCGAATTCGTGTAAGTAAAAGAAATGCCTCCTCCACATGCTTGCTTTGCATAAAGAATGCCTTACCCTCCGCTATCTTTTTGGCCGCTTGGATTTCCTAGAAGGCCTTCTGGGCTTCAGCCTTGGCGTCTGTCACGCTCTGGAGGGCCTTCGCAAGCTCAGACTTGTGTGTCTTGAAGTCATGCTCCAAGGACTCGAATTTCTTGATGAGCTCCGGGAGCTCTTGCTCCACCTCTCCCACCCGAGCATCTTGCTTTTCACGCTTGGTGCGCTCCGTGGCTGCCTTGGCTTCGGCCTCGGACAACGCTTTCTTCAGGGCCGCCACTTCGGTCGTGGCCCCGGTTAAAAATCATGATGCCTTTTGTTAGCATCACCAATTTTTCCCCTCCATATGACACACGGACGGGGTATCACTTACCTTTGTTCTCCTCAAGCTGCCTCCTCACAAGGCCGAGCTCTTCTTCGGCCTGCCCCAAGTCGCGCTTCAGTCCGGCGACCTCAGCTGTGCACGTAGCGGCGGACAGAAGCAACGCCTGTTTATTAACATAGACAAGTACTATAAGATTACTGCGGTTTTCTAGTTGACCCTCCGTTTGGCTTTTCTTTCCGAACACCAAACAGAGTATCAGGGGCTACTGTCTATTGGGCGATATTTTCTCACACTTTTTTATTTCTTACCTCAAAGCCTGTTAGGAGGCTGGTGCAGGCTTCGGTCAATCTGCTCTTGGCGGACCGAACCTTCTCAATCACCATACTCATAAGAGTATGGTGCTCATCATTGATGGAAGCGCCTCGAAGCACTTCTAATAAATTATCTGATGCCTCCGGCTGGGCCGAGGTCATCGGCACGTCCAGCTTGCCCTCCTTTGTGAGGGGCTGCCTACTGGAATCCGGAGCCTTTGGAGGCTCTGACGCAATAACCGGCTAGGAGCCAGACTTGCTGTAACCGGCTCCCGTAAGCATAATCCATGGGGGTCTTACCCCCCACGTGCCCGGCATCTGGGATTTTGCCTTGGGGCGTCTCCGGGACCGTCACCCCCTCCTCCAGTATCCTTTGGGACAACACCTCCATGTCATCCCCAGGTCGCGGGGAGGTGGCCGTCGGGAGTGAATTCTTCTCCGACTCGCTCAGAGACCCTTCCGAAGAGGATACCCCGAGATTGGACCCAGCCGGACTGCACATATGTGTTCGGCATTATTACGAACTATGAAGTTAAAGTCGCACGTGAATTATTACGGGGTGCGGATACTTACGACTTCGCCCGGGGCTTGCGCCTGGGCAGCCACTCCTCTTCGCTATAGGCAGCAGTGGTGAAGTGATCTGGAAGGGACGCCTTCCCCTTCTTCGGCGTCCTGGCCTCCCCCTGCGAGGCGGCCTTCCTTTTCTTCTCCTTCCCAGTGCGGGGAGGGGGCATTTCTTCATGTTTCCCCCCATCTCCGTGGGAGGAATCTGCCTCGTCATCCTCGGATGACGAGTCAATCACGGTCCTGCGCCGGAGACCTTTTCTGGTCCCCGCAGCCGCCTTCTTGGACCCTTCGGCCTCCCCGGATGGGGCGGCCTTCTTCTTATTATTATTTTTCTCCCCCCTTCGTGGGAGGAGTGCGCCTCATTGTCTTCGGGCGAGGCATCCGGTGCGACCTCGCGCCTGAGACCCTTCCTGGTCCCTGTGGCCTTCTTTTCGACCTTCTTCTCCGGCACCTTGTAAGGCGCCGGAGCCAGCATCTCTATCAGGAGTGTGGTCGCTGGATCTTCGGGCAGCGGAGCCGGACAGTCGATCTGCTCTGCCGTCTTCACAATCCTGTTTTGTCAGCATGGTGACTTAAAATCCTCCCACGAATATGCTGGGACAGGTACATCTTTTGATGGTTAGAGGACTTACCGGATTGGCGAGGCGCTTTGTGCTAAGCCCGCGGTCCTCGGAAATAGGAGGAGGAACTTTGCCGGTCTTGAACAACACCTTCCAGACGTCCTTATGTGTCATGTCGAAAAGCTCATGCAGCATCTGGTGTTCGCCTGGATCGAACTCCCACATATTGAATGCTCGTCTTTGACATGGGAGAATCCGGCGGACGAGCATGACCTGGACCATGTTGATGAGCTTGATCTTCTTGTCCCTCATACTTTTAATATAGGACTCGAGTCCGGTCAGCTCCACAGGTTCGCCCCAGGCCAGGCCCTTCTTTTCCCAAGAAGTGAGCCGCATGGGGATTCCGAATTGAAACTTGGGGGCCGCCACCCAATTGGCGTTGCACGGCTCGGTGATGTAGAACCACCCTGATTGCCATCCTTTCACGGTCTCCACAAAGGAGCCATCAAGCCATGTAACGTTGGGCATTCTGCCCACCATGGCGCCTCCGCACTCCGCTTGTTGGCTGCTCACGATCTTCGGCTTCACGCAGAAGGTTTGCAGCCACAGACCGAAGTGGGGCTTGATGCATAGGAAGGCCTCGCACACGATGATGAACGCCGAGATGTTGAGGACGAAATTTAGGGCTAGATCGTGAAAATCTAGCCCATAGTAATACATGAGCCCGCGGACGAACGGGTGAAGTGGAAATCCTAGTCCGCGGACGAAATGAGGGAGAAATACTACTCTCTCCCGAGACTTTGGGGTGGGGGTGATCTGTCCCTCCACCGGAAGACTGTGCGCAATGTTTTCGGTCAGGTATCCGGCTGCCCGAAGCTTGGTAATGTCCTCCTCTGTGACAAAGGAGGCCATCCACTTGCCTCCCACTCCGGACATGCTGCGGTCCTACAGAGAAGGTGAGAACTTGGGCGCTGGGGCTCGAGAATGTGAGAACGGATGAGCAAAGGAGGAAGAAGGCGTGGGTGAAAACGGGAGATCCTTATCCCTTTATAAAGGCGGTACAGAATGTGCGCCTCCCCACTTGCCTCTCGAAATCTCTTATTTTCCAAGTGCCTTGGTTAATGGCGCTGGTTGGGTTACCCATACCCGTATTGATGAAGATCTCGCGATAAGGGGACACGATCTCTGCTTTGACAAGACGTGCCAAATAAACCGCCTCGCAATGTGTGCGGTAGCTGGTTGTGAAAAACGGTTTGAATAATGATCGGGCCGTGGCGTGATGTCATGCTGCGAAGAACTGTCAGCAGATGGGATTTGTGATGTATTATTCTCTCTATGGTGGTATGCGAAATTTGTCTTGCAGAGCCGGACACGATTTAAGTGTTCGAAGATTACTTTGGAGTATTCGGAGATGGAACCCGCCTTGCAATACCGAAGACAATCTGCGCGCCAGACTCATCGTCATTGAAGCCTGGTTCAGGGGCTACCGAGGGAGTCCTGGATAAGGGGGTATCCAGATAGCCGGACTATATACTTTGGCCGGACTGTTGGACTATGAAGATACAAGATTGAAGACTTCGTCCCGTGTCCGGATGGGACTCTCCTTTGCGTGGAAAGCAAGCTTGGTGATCTGGATAATAGATATCCTTCTCTATAACCGACTCTGTGTAATCCTAGCCCCTCCGATGTCTATATAAACCGGAGGGTTTAGTCCGTAGGACAGAACAACAATCATACCATAGGCTAGCTTCTAGGGTTTAGCCTCTACGATCTCGTGGTAGATCAACTCTTGTAATACTCATATCATCAAGATCAATCAAGCAGGAAGTAGGGTATTACCTCCATCGAGAGGGCCCGAACCTGGGTAAACATCGTGTCCCCAGCCTCCTGTTACCATTGGCCTTAGACGCACAGTTCGGGACCCCCTACCCGAGATCCGCCGGTTTCGACACCGACAGGGGGCGCGCCCCCCTACTGGGTGCGCCCCCTGTCTCCTGGGCCCCCTTGTGGCCCTCCGGTGCCCATCTTCTGCTATATGAGGTCTTTCATCCTGGAAAAAATCATAAGGAAGCTCACGGGACGAATCCCGCTGCCACGAGGCGGAACCTTGGCGGAACCAATCTAGGGCTCCCGCAGAGCTGTTCTGCAAGGGAAACTTCCATGCGGGAGGGGGAAATCATCACCATCATCATCACCAACGATCCTCTCATTGGGAGGGGGTCAATCTCTATCAACATCTTCACCAGCACCATCTCCTCTCCAAACCCTAGTTCATCTCTTGTATCAAAACCACAAATTGGTACCTGTGGGTTGCTAGTAGTGTTGATTACTCCTTGTAGTTGATGCTAATTGGTTTATTTGGTGGAAGATCATATGTTCAGATCCTTTATGCATATTAATACCCCTATGATTATGAACATGAATATGCTTTGTGAGTAGTTCCGTTTGTTCCTGAGGACATGGGTGAAGTCTTGCTATTGGTAGTCATGTGAATTTGGTATTCTTTCGATATTTTGATGAGATGTATGTTGTCTCTCCTCTAGTGGTGTTATGTGAACGTCGACTACATGAAACTTCACCATTATTTGGTCCTAAAGGAAGGCATTGAGAAGTAATAAGTAGATGATGGGTTGCTAGAGTGACAGAAGCTTAAACCGTAGTTTATGTGTTGCTTCGTAAGGGGTTGAATTGGATCCATATGTTTCATACTATGGTTAGGTTTACCTTAATACTTCTTTTGTAGTTGCGGATGCTTGAAATAGGGGTTAATCATAAGTGGGATGCTTGTCCAAGTAAGGGTAATACCCAAGCACTAGTCCACCCACATATCAAATTATCAAAGTACCGAACGCGAATCATATGAGCGTGATGAAACTAGCTTCACGATGATTCCCATGTGTCCTCGGGAGCGCTTTTCTCATTACAAGAAATTGTCTAGGCTTGTCCTTTGCTACAAAAAGTATTGGCCACCTTGCTGCACCTTATTTATTTTCATTGCTTGTTACCCATTACAAATTATCTTATCACAAAACTATCTATTACCTACAATTTCCGTGCTTGCAGAGAATACCTTACTAAAAACCGCTTGTCATTTCCTTCTGCTCCTCGTTGGGTTCGACACTCCTACTTATCGAAAGAACTACAATAGACCCCCTATACTTGTGGGTCATCGAGATTCTTTTCTGGCGCCGTTGCCAGGGAGTGAAGCGCCTTTGGTGAGTGGAACTTGGTAAGGAAACATTTATATAATGTGCTGAAATTTTCTGTCACTTGTTACTATGGAAACTAATCCTTTGAGGGGCTTGTTCGGGGTATCTTCACGCCGACCAGTAGAGCAAAGAGTTGCTCCTCAACCTACTGAACCTACTAAAAATGTTTACTTTGAAATTCCTTCGGGTATGATAGAGAAACTGTTAGCTAATCCCTTTGCAGGAGATGGAACATTGCATCCCGATTTACACCTTATCTTTGTAGATGAATTTTGTGGATTATTTAAGCTTGCAGGTATTCCCGATGATGTTGTTAAGAGGAAGGTCTTCCTTTTATCTTTGAAGGGAGATGCATTGACATGGTATAGGCTATGTGATGATACGAGATCTTGGAACTATAAACGATTGAAGTTGGAATTTCACCAGAAGTTCTATCATATGCATCTTGTTCACCGTGATCGTAATTACATATATAATTTCTGGCCTCACGAAGGAGAAAGCATCGCTCAAGCTTGTGGGAGGCTTAAGTCAATGTTATATTCATGCCCCAATCATGAGCTCTCAAGAGAAACGATTATTCAAAAAAATTATGCTCAGCTTTCTCTCAATGATCGCACCATGCTCGATACTTCCTGTGTTGGTTCTTATATGCTGAAGAGTACTAAATTCAAGTGGGACTTATTGGAAAGAATTAAAAGCAACTCTGAAGATTAGGGTTCCGATGATGTTAATGAGTCAGGTACAACACCTAAGTTTGATTGTGTTAAATCTTTTATGGATACCGATGCTTTTCGTGGATTTAGCGCTAAATATGGACTTGACTCTGAGATAGTAGCTTCTTCTGTGAATCTTTTGCTGCTCACGTTGATCTCCCTAAGGAGAAGTGTTTTAAATATAATCCTCCTATTGAAGTAAAAGTAGTTGCACCTATTACAGTTGAAGAAAATACTATTACTTATAATGATCCTATTGTTCCTACTACTTATCTTGAGATACCACCTTTCCCTGTTAGAATAAAGGATCGTGCTAAAACTTCAACTGTTGTTCGTAAGTGTAATACTAGAACATATACACCTCCCGAGCAAATTAAAGTTGAACCTAGTATTGCTATGATTAAAGATCTATTGGATGATGATATAGATGGGCATGTTATTTATTACTGTGGTGAAGCTGCTAACACTGCTAAACCCGATGCTAAGATACATAGACCTATTGTAGGTATGCCTGTTATTTCTGTTAAAATAGGAGATCATTGTTATCATGTCTTATGTGATATGGGTGCTAGTGATAGTGCAATACCCCATTCTTTATATAAAGAAATTATGCATGATAATGCACCCGCTGAAATAGAAGGTATTGATGTTACTATTAAGCTTGCCAATAGGGATACTATTTCACGAGTTGGGATCGTTAGAGATGTTGAAGTCTTGTGTGGGAAAGTCAAATATCCTACTGATTTTCTTGTTCTTGGTTCCCCACAAGATGACTTTTGTCCCATTATATTTGGCAGACCCTTCTTGAATACTATTAATGCTAGGATTGATTGTGAAAAGGATATTGTTACAATTGGCTTGGGTGATATGTCTCATGAGTTTAATTTTGCTAAGTTTCGTAGATAACCCCATGATAAAGAATTACCTAGTAAAGATGAAATAATTGGTCTTGCTTCTATTGCCGTGCCTCCTACTGATCCGTTAGAACAATATTTGCTAGACCATGAAAATGATATGTTTATGAATGAAAGAAGGGAAATAGATGAAGTATTCCTGCAGCAGGTTCCTATCTTGAAACACAACTTACCTGTTGAAATCCTAGGGGATCCTCCTCCACCCAAGGGTGATCCCGTGTTTGAGCTTAAACCATTACCAGATAATCTTAAATATGCTTATCTTGATGAAAATAAGATATATCCTATTATTATTAGTGCTAACCTTTTAGAGCAGGAAGAGGAAAGATTATTGAAAACTCTGAAGAAGCACCGTGCTGCTATTGGATATACTCTGGATGATCTTAAGGGCATCAGTCCCACTCTATGCCAACACAAAATTAAAGTGGAGAAAGATGCCAAACTAGTCAGAGATCCTTAACGAACATTAAACCCTAAGATGAAAGAAGTGGTAAGAAATGAGATACTAAAGCTCCTCGAGGCAAGTATAATTTATCCCGTTGATGATAGTGAATGGGTAAGCCCTGTCCATTGTGTCCCTAAAAAGGGAGGTATTACTGTTGTTCCTAATGATAAAGATGAATTGATTCCGCAAAGAATTATTACAGGTTATAGGATGGTAATTGATTTCCGTAAATTAAATAAAGCTACTAAGAAAGATCATTACCCTTTACCTTTTATTGATCAAATGCTAGAAAGACTATCCAAACATACACATTTCTGCTTTCTAAATGGTTATTCTGGTTTCTCTCAAATACCTATGTCAGCGGAAGATCAATCAAAAACTACTTTTACTTGCCCTTTCAGTACTTTTGCTTATAGACGTATGCCTTTTGGTTTATGTAATGCACCTGCTGTCGGTGTCAAAACCGGCGGATCTCGGGTAGGGGGTCCCGAACTGTGTGTCTAAGGCTAATGGTAATAGGAGACCGGGGACACGATGTTTTACCCAGGTTCGGGCCTTCTCGATGGAGGTAATACCCTACTTCCTGCTAGATTGATCTTGATGATATGAGTATTACAAGAGTTGATCTACCACCAGATCAGAGAGGCTAAACCCGAGAAGCTAGCTTATGGTATGATTGTTTATCTGTCCTACGGACTAAACCCTCCGGTTTATATAGACACCAAAGGGGGCTAGGGTTACACAGAGTCAGTTTACAGAGGAGGAGATCTACATCCGGATCGCCAAGCTTGCCTTCCACGCCAAGGAGAGTGCCATCCGGACACGGGACGAAGTCTTCTATCTTGTATCTTCATAGTCCAACAGTCCGGCCAAAGTATATAGTCCGGCAGTCCGGATACCCCCTTATCCAGGACTCCCTCAGTAGCCCCTGAACCAGGCTTTTTCAATGATGATGAGTCCAGCGCGTAGATTGTCTTCGGCATTGCGAGGCGGGTTCCATCTCCGAATACTCCAAAATAAATTCCGAACACAAGGACCGTGCCCGGCTCTGCAAGATAACATTCCATATACCATCATGGAGAGAATAATAATAATCCACGAATCTAATCTGCTGACAATTCTTCAAAAAGTGAAATCACTCCGCGGTCCGGTTCTTGCTTGAACCGTTTTCTACAACCTGCTTCCACACACATCGCGAGGCGGTTTCTTTGGCACGTCTTGTCAAAGCAGAGATCGTGTCCCCTTATCGCAGGATCCTCTTCAATACGAACATGGGTAGCTTAACCGTACCATCAATTACGGTAAGTGGGGAACGAGCAGGCTCCATTAGGCAAGTGGGGAGGCGTAAAGTTCTATCGCCTTTATAAAGGGGAAAAGCCTCCTCCTTTCTACCCACGCCTTCTTCTGCTTCCGCTCGCCCCTTTCGTGAGCCCTAGCGCCCAAGCATTCATCCTCCCCACCAAAAAAAGGTCCTCCGAAAATGTCCGGATCCAGAGTAGGAGGCGAGTGGATGGCCTCCTCCATCCAGGAGAAGGATATTAAAAAGCTGCGGGCGGCCGGATATTTGGCCAAGAAAATCGGCCACCGTCTTCCAACGGCGGGACAGATCATCCCTACTCCCGAGCCCCATGAGAGAGTCGTTTTCCTCCCCCATTTCATCCGCGGGCTCGGGTTTCCCCTCCACCCTTTTGTTCACAGCATCATGTATTACTGCGGGATTCATTTCCATGATCTATCCCTTAATTCTTTCCTCAACATCTCGACATTTATTGTCGTGTGCGAGGCTTTTCTCCGTATATCGCCGCACTTCGGGATATGGCTCAAGATCTTTAACGTGAAGCCCAAAGTGGTGAGTGGCGAACACGCCGAGTGCGGAGGTGCCATGGTGAGCCGGATGCCCAAGGTCACATGGCCGACGGGTACTTTCAACGACCCCGTCAAGGAGTGGCAGCAACAGTGGTTCTATATCACTGAGCCGCGTGGCAAAAAGTGGGCCGCTGCTCCTGAATTTCGATCTGGAGCCCCTTTGCGGCTCACATCCTGGCCCAAGAAGGGCGTGAACTGGTCGTCGTCCGACGAACTATCAGTGATCCAGGCGCGTGTCAAAGGTATGGAGGACATGGCCGTCAGGCTTGTTAACGTGCTCTAGGTGATGCTGGTCCGCCTGATCCTTCTTGTCAGCATAGAGGCTGTAACTTGTGGGAGTATGACCCAGCCGAGCCCCGGACCCTGTGGGAGCATTTCGGCTCCTCACACAAGGACATCTGGAAGGTACTCTTTAAGTCCGGCAAACCATGGCCGGACTCGTCCGCAGACCGCGGGCATAAATTGTCCCACCCCGCCAGCCCGGTAAGTCGTCATCATATCTTGGTTATTCGTATGTTTCATTGATACGTCCCGAAGGAGTTGTTTTTAACGTGTCTTTCCACGATCGCCTTTAGGAATGGACGAAGGTGGTGGAGCAGATTCATTGTCCGGCCCCGCTGCCAGAAGAACCGGCGGGACCTCTTCTGATGAAGATGTTGGTCCCAGCGCCTTATAAGGCGCCAAAGAGGGAGGCCAAAGAGAAGGCCAAGGAGACCAGGAGCGGTCTCCGTCGTCGCGACACTTTGGACACGAAATCCGAAGACTCCAGCGACCCTCCGTCCTCCGGAGAGAACGAGGAGGAGGAAGGGGATGAATAGGAGGAAGAGGATGAAGAGGAAGAAGTGCCCGAGTCCCCTACGAGGGGGAGGAAGAAAAGGATAGCCTCCTCATCATTAGAGGCAGATTCGCCTAAGAGGGGGAGAACATCCGTCCCCGAGGCGTCCACCACAGCTACCGACAGCAGCCCGGAGGAGGATCCCAGGGTCCAGCCCCTGGTACAATCGTAAGTGCACGAAATCCAAACGTGTTCATGCATCTAGAATTTACTAGAATGTAGTATTTTGATCGCATCGTGCTTTTTACAGTCCGGTGAGGTGTTCGGCCCAACGGGCCTCATCAGAGGACTCGTTAGGTTCTAATGCCCTGGAGAGTGAAACACCTCCCAAGGCCCCTTCCCAAGAGCCTGACTGTGACACCAAGGTGTCGTCCAAAAGGGACCTGAGCCAGGGGGCGTACCTCGGGGGCCGGACGCGCGGGAGCGGCGGTTCCCATGAATGTCGACGGTGGGGGCGGTCGTGGATCCAGCCCGCAGCCGGACACAGTCCCGGAGGCCCTTAAGGCTCCGAGATCAGGCATGCAGCCCCTCTTGACTGGAGGGGGCGATCCTTCTCCGCCTACGGCCTTCGTCCAACCGAAGGCGTCAAGCGGCGTATCGACAGCACTTGAGAGTGTGTCCATTATTGATGAACACCGCGCCCTTATGGGCGTGGTGATAGAAAAGATTCAGGCTGCCGAGAGTGGACTGAATGAATCCTGCGTCAGCCTTATAAAAGGCTTGGAGGTATGTATAGAAGACTGTCATAGTATAGATAGTAGCCCCTGATACACTGTCCGGAGAGGACAGGAACCGGACAGGGGATCATCTTCCCGTCCGCAGGAGACCTAGCTAATGACGTATATATTTTATGAATCAGATTTCTGCGGCGACTGCCTCCTCCCATGCTGTGGAAGTGTCTGGACTCAAGCAGAGCCTGGTGCGGGCCGAGGAGGAACTCGGCCGACTGAAAAAGCAGCTGGAGGACCAACAAGGTGTGTTTGAAAGCTCTTAGTAAGCATTAGCACAAGTAAGTAGTTGTGACTATCTTAAAGTATATATATCGTGCATTCCAGGGGCAAATGCCAAAATTGAGGTGCTCAAGAAGGCTGTCGCCTTAGCCGAAAAGAATGTTTCCGCGGAGCGGACTCTTCGTGAGAAAAACGAGGTGAGGGTCGTGGAAGCTGAACGAGAGCTTCAGGAGGCCGTAGGGAGGAACGAGAGTTTGGAGCAGAGTCTATCATTGAAAGAATCCGAACTTGCCCAAGCTCTCCGGACTGCGAGTGAGGCTCGAGAGGAAGCCCAGGCCGCGCTGAAGGATATTCAGGAGGCGCGGAAGATTGCGGCTGGTAAGGGGTTTTTTGTTTTCTCAAGGTACCTTACGCTTTCGCAGGGAAGATTCATGGTGACCCATTGAATCCTAATTTTTTGTAGGAGCGTTCGCGGATTTGCCGCGCAGCATATCTGATGCTGCCCAATTTTGCCGAGCTGAGAAGAAGGAAACTGTGGAGAAGCTCTTCTAGTCATAGTATTTGGCGCCGAACTATCCGGTGTCGTTTGTCGACCAGCTAAAACAGTTGATCGAGTTGCACCAGGCGGCCGAACTAGCCTTGAAGGATTTGGTTATCCGGCTGTGGCCCGCCGAGCCCATACCGAGCAGTTTCTTTGCGCTTGTGAAGCGGATTGGGAGGGCCTGCCCTCGGCTGGACATCATTAAGCAGTCAGTTTGCATAGAAGGGGCACGAATGGCATTTGCCCATGCAAAAGTGCACTGGGGGAAGCTTGATGCTGAGAAGCTGATGACTGAGGGGCCGCCGGAGGGGAAGGAGCACCGCAAGCCCGAACTATATTATGATGGCATCCTGAAGGGCGCCCGCCTCGTGGCCGAGGAATGTACGAAAAACATTATTTTTCCCTGAAAGCAATTGTGCTATGCTTTGTAAGGCAAAACAGAGTCACATATATGTAGGTGCCTGTTATGTGTAAATTTTATTCCTGCGCGACCGTTTTAATATGTTAGTCTTGAGAGTTGGCCAGTCATCGGCTTCTGCCCCCATGTAGGAACTACGGGGGTGTTCGGGATACACCTGAACACTCTTTATCCCATTCTTGGGTCCATGAAGGAGGTGTTCAGCACAGCGAACCAGGCAATCGGACTATAAGGCTTTATTACTCTCACTTAGCCATATGATTTCGAGTATGGGCGGTGCAGCCCCTAGTGTTCGGAAGACCGCACGGGGGGCTCTAATAGCGCCTGATCGGTGGACCGATCCTTCGCACGCTGCATTTTATTATGGCATTATGCGGAATAAATCCTTAAAGATTTGATAACCTCTCGAACAGCTGACCAGCTCTCGCCTTGTCATGACAGTCGGTTTTCGGCTTTCTCTACTGAGGTGTTCGTCCGGCAGAACCGGGACGCAATCGCAGTAGTTCTCCCAGCGCTACCTTAGCCGATATTGCGGAACGTAAGGTACCAAAACATGGGACCCAGGCAAACCCAACCAATGACCTAAGACATGATTCGGAGAACCTGCAAATAGTGCTTAAGAGGCGTGTGTGAGCAGTGGCTGCGCCGTGGATGTGATCCGTCCAGCTTATGCTGAAGGGTCTGTATGATCTATGATTAGGTTGGGGTATCCTGAAGTAGTTCGGACTCCCTTGTCGGTGTCCGGGAGTTCGGCTGTCGAATTTAGGTTCGGTTGAAGAAACCGTGACTCACTGCTTCAGTGATGAAAGTAGCCGAATATTCTTCGGCGCCGAGGCGAACCTCGGTCTTGACCGCATTTGTGACTTCGTCACGTGGGTCTTGGGTGGTAATGCGTCAAGTCGCAATGTGTCCTGGCGGTGCTAAGTAGCTCCTGCCTAGGGGTGTTAGACCGAAAGTTGGTATGACACTTTTGGCCATCCGGAGACCAGCTCCGGGGTGGCGGGGCCTCGATGGCCGTCACGCCTATTGATGATACTCTATAATGAGTTATTTGGTCAGTCTGATCCTCGAGTTATTGGTCCCTAGACTTGATAATCTGGGCTTCTTCACTCTCCTTCCGGTGCCGGCCTGCCGATTTGTTTAAAGACCCAGCATCCTCTATTTGTATGATTGGCTGCCGCTCCTGGGGTACCATGGATTTGACATGGTCGGTCAAGTATGCGGTTCAAGCTGGAGGGGCCCGGATTGAGATGTTGAAGTCTCTTCTCCCTCTCAACGGTTTGAGGATTACGGGCTCCTGTGTTGATCGCCGTTCCCCGGGCGCCATTCTTTGTCTTGGGACGCTTATATTTGTTGCACCAGGGTTTGTGGACTCTGTTTCTGTCCGCTGATGCGTCCGGGGTACTTTCTATGTTGTTGTTTGGTATGTAACGCTGGTCTTGTGCGCAGCCCCTTGCCGCAGTGTGTTGTCGGCAGGGTGTAGGCCTGCGTTTGATTTTTTGTGTCGCCTCTTCGAATTGAGGTAGTAGCCTGTGTTTTGGGTAGTATTTTGTTCAGCGCTCAGGTCCGTATTCTTTGGCTGCCCGGTCCTTGGTCCGTCTGTCTGTGAGCAGCTCATGGTCGGCTTGCTCGAAGGTAGGTTGATGAGGATCATATTTCTCTTCGGCACCATCTGGATTTTCTCCTCCAGTGCCGGTATTGTTGTGGCGAGGCTTGGAGCGGCGCCGATGACGCCCATGTTTTGCTTTATTCCCCGAGGGGTTATCTCATGTTGCCTCATCGCTGTTGGTTTCTTTGGGAGTATCCACCGTGTATATATCATATAAAGAGGTGGCAGTCCAGCGCCCTGTGGGTGGTTGTTCCTATTCTTCTCCCACATCGTCGTCTATACCGTCGATGTCTTCGGAATCGAAGTTAAGCACGTTGGTTAAGTCATCGACCGTGGCTATGAAGTGGGTGGTGGGTGGGTAAAGAATTTCTTCGTCGCCAGCTTCCCACTCGAGCCGGACATAGTTCGGCCAGGAGTCTCCTGACAAAGAGAGAGACCTTAATGAATTCAGCACGTCTCCGAAGGGCGAGAGCTGAAAGATATCCGCGGCGGCGAACTCCATGACTGGAGCCCGATTAGATTCGGATGCGCGCGGTCCAGAACACACTACCGGAGATGGGTCCGGGGGTCCGGACGTACAGATTTCCTGAGGAGAGGAGTCTGTGTTCGGCTCCAACACCGATGAGGATGCGGCCTTCGGTGCAGGGTCCATCCACCCGTCCTCGGAAGGCACGACCTGCTCTGGAACAGAGTCCGGAGCGTGGCAGGCGCAATGTTCCGAATACTGTCCGATTGCAGATTCAGGTCATGCTCATCGTGATTGTTCGGTGCTCCTGACACGGGCCCGAATCCGTCGAAGATTAAGTCTCCATGGATATTGGCAGTGTAGTTTAGTTTCCAAACCTGACCTGATGGTCGGGTGTGTAGCTATCGATCTGCTCCAGATGGCCAAGCGAATTGGCCTGCAATGAGAAGCCGCCGGACACGAAGATTTGTTCGGGGAGAAAAGTCTCGCCTAGGACAGCGTGGTTGAAGGTTGGAGAAGCCATCTAACCTTGCAGTGACGACACAGAGGAACTCTCAATGAAAGCACCAACGTCGGTGTCAAAACTGGCAGATCCTGGGTAGGGAGTCCCGAACTGTGTGTCTAAGGCTAATGGTAACAGGAGACTGGGGACACGATGTTTTACCTAGGTTCGGGCCCTCTCGATGGAGGTAATACCCTACTTCCTGCTTGATTGATCTTGATGATATGAGTATTACAAGAGTTGATCTACCACGAGATCAGAGAGGCTAAACCCTAGAAGCTAGCCTATGGTATGATTGTTTATCTGTCCTACGGACTAAACCCTCCATTTTATATAGACACCGGAGGGGGCTAGGGTTACACAGAGTCGGTTTACACAGGAGGAGATCTACATCCGGATCGCCAAGCTTGCCTTCCACACCAAGGAGAGTCCCATCCAGACACGGGACGAAGTCTTCTATCTTGTATCTTCATAGTCCAACAGTCCGGCCAAAGTATATAGTCCGGCAGTCCGGATAGCCCCTTATCCAGGACTCCCTCACCTGCTACCTTTCAAAGATGCATGATGGCTATATTCTCTGACTTTTGTGTAAAGATTTGTAAGGTATTCATGGATGACCTCTCAGTCTATGGACCCTCTTTTGATGATTGCTTGAGCAACCTTGATCGAGTTTTGCAGAGATCTGAAGACACTAGTCTTGTCCTAAATTGGGAAAAGTGTCACTTTAGGGTTAATGAAGGCATTGTCTTGGGGCATAAAATTTCTGAAAGAGGTATTGAAGTTGATAAAGCTAAAGTTGATGCTATTGAAAAGATGTCATGTCCCAAGGACATTAAAGGTATAAGAAGTTTCCTTGGT
Source organism: Triticum aestivum (assembly GCF_018294505.1). Taxonomy (NCBI): domain Eukaryota; kingdom Viridiplantae; phylum Streptophyta; class Magnoliopsida; order Poales; family Poaceae; genus Triticum; species Triticum aestivum. Next base: position 78,035,844 of record NC_057804.1, read on the forward strand.
CATGCCGGTTTTTATAGGAGGTTCATTAAGGACTTTTCTAAAATCTCTAGGCCTCTGACTAATTTATTGCAAAGATATATTCCTTTTGTCTTTGATGATGAAGCATTTGAAATACTTAAGAAAGCTTTGATCACTGCACCTATTGTTCAGCCACCTGATTGGAATTTACCCTTTGAAATTATGTGTGATGCTAGTGATTATGATGTAGGTGCTGTTCTAGGGCAGAGAGTCGATAAGAAATTAAATGTTATTCTATATGCTAGCAAGACTCTTGATACTGCCCGGAGAAATTATGCTACTAATGAAAAAGAATTCTTAGCAGTTGTATTTGCTTGTGATAAGTTCAGACCTTACATTGTTGATTCTAAAGTTACTATTCACACTGATCATGCTGCTATTAAATATTTTATGGAAAAGAAAGATGCTGAATCTAGACTTATTAGATGGGTTCTCTTGCTTCAAGAATTTGATTTACATATTATCGATAGTAAGGGAGCTGAGAACCCCGTTGTAGACAACTTGCCTAGGCTACAGAATGTTCTTGATGACCCACTACCTATTGATGATAGCTTTCCTAATGAACAATTAGCAGTCATTAATGTTTCTCGTACTGCTCCATGGTATGCTGATTATGCTAATTATATTGTTGCTAAATTTATACCACCTAGTTTCACATACCAACAAAAGAAAAAGTTCTTTTATGATTTAAGACATTACTTCTGGGATGACCCACACCTTTATAAAGAAGGAGTAGATGGTGTTATTAGACGTTGCGTACCTGAGCATGAACAGGAACAGATCCTACGCAAGTGTCACTCCGAACCGTATGGAGGACACCACGCTGGAGATAGAACTGCACATAAGGTATTGCAATTCGGTTTTTATTGGCCTACTCTCTTCAAAGATGCCTGTAAGTTTGTCTTGTCTTCTGATGAATGTCAAAGAATTGGTAATATTAGTAGACGTCAAGAAATGCCTATGAATTATTCTCTTGTTATTGAACCATTTGATGTTTGGGGCTTTGATTATATGGGACCTTTTCCTGCCTCTAATGGATATACACATATTTTAGTTGTTGTTGATTACGTTACTAAGTGGGTAGAAGCTATTCCAACTAGTAGTGTTGATCATAACACCTCTATTAAGATGCTTAAAGAAGTTATTTTTCCGAGGTTTGGAGTCCCTAGATATCTCATGACTGATGGTGGTTCACATTTTATTCATGGTGCTTTCCGTAAAATGCTTGCTAAGTATGATGTTAATCATAGAATTGCATCTCCTTATCACCCACAGTCTAGTGGTCAAGTAGAGTTGAGCAATAGAGAGCTCAAATTAATTTTGCAAAAGATTGTTAATAGATCTAGAAAGAATCGGTCCAAGAAACTTGATGATGCATTATGGGCCTATAGAACTGCATATAAAAATCCTATGGGTATGTCTCCGTATAAGATGGTTTATGGAAAAGCATGTCACTTACCTCTTGAACTTGAACATAAGGCATATTGGGCCATTAAAGAGCTCAACTATGACTTCAAACTTGCTGGTGAGAAGAGGTTATTTGACATTAGCTCACATGATGAATGGAGAACCCAAGCATATGAGAATGCCAAGTTGTTTAAAGAAAAAGTTAAAAGATGGCATGACAAAAGGATACAAAAGCGAGAATTTAACGTAGGTGATTATGTGTTACTATTCAACTCCCGTTTAAGAATTTTTGCAGGAAAACTTCTCTCTAAGTGGAAAGGCCCTTACATTACCGAGGAGGTCTATCATTTTGGTACCATAAAAATCAACAACTTCGAAGGCACAAGTCCGAGGGTGATGAATGGTCAAAGAATTAAACATTATATCTCAGGTAACCCTATTAATGTTGAAACTGATGTTATTGAAATCGTAACCCCGAAGGAATACATAATGGGCACTTTCCAGAATGTTTCAGACTTCGAAAAGGAATAGGTATGTGGTACGGTAAGTAAACCGACTCCAAGACAATTCTAATTGCAATTTTTCTCCGTTTTGGAATATTTAAGAATTTTGGGAATAAATAAGTAGTCCGAGAGGGACACGAGGCCTCCACGAGGGTGGAGGGCGCCCCCCCCCTACTGTGCACGCTCCCCTGTCTCGTGGACACCTCGTGTGCCTCCCGGACTCCATTTTCTTGCACATTATGTATTTTGGTCGGTAAAAATTCATTACATAATCTCCCGAAAGTTTTGACCACCGTATCACGCCAAAATCTTCTGTCTTTGTTTCGAACTATTTTTCTGACAGATCTAGAGCATCATGACATCACCCTCCTCCAACAATCAAGACAAGGATGCTTGGCTATTCAAGATAGAGCTGAAAAGGGAAGAACTGAAGGAGATCAACAGGGATGAAGGGTTCAAGAAGGTCATGGAGGATAAAGCTCCGATGGCGAAAGAAGACATCCCTCAACCTCTTCCAAACCTCTTTACCCCGACTGAGATTGAAGCTTTCAAGATGATTGAGTTAGCTCGCATACAAAACAAGTATCTCACACAGGAAAATATTTTGCTGAAGGATCATATCGCCGGACTCAAGGGCATTATCCACAAGTTGGAGGAGCTTTTACACTCGATGTGCGATTATCCACCGTCATCATCACCGCCTTCATCACCTCCGAGGACATAATCACATGGGTATGGGCACTCCCCTTGGCAACTGCTAAGCTTGGGGGAGGTGCACCGGGGTATCGTATCACCATCACACTCCTATCTTATCCGTTTTACTTAGTTCGATCCTTTAGTAATATCTTGATCTAGTAGATTGAAGTCTTGGTATGAATTAGTTTTGAGTTTCACTTTATGATCTCTATGTAATCGAGTCCGTGAGTTATCTATAATAAAGATTATTGTTGAGTCAAAGGGCTTTGCTATCTTTCTATGATCTTGAGAAAAATAGAAAGAATATAAAAAGAATAAAAGAGTTCATATTGATCTTGTGGATAGTGATGACTTCACACATAGAAAGTATGAGGCTTAGAAGTTGTTGACAGTTGACAAGCATAGTTTTGGTCATCGTTGCAATTAATAGGAAGTAATAAGGAAAGAGAGGTTTTCACATATAAATACACTATCTTGTACATCTTTTATGATTGTGACCACTCATTAAAGTATGACATGTGAAAGAGTTGATGTTGAACAAGGAAGACAACGTAATGGTTTATGTTTTCTCACATCCCAGTTAAAGTATATTGTCATGGATCTTCCTAACATGTTGAGCTTGCCTTTCCCCCTCATGCTAGCCAAATTCCTAGCACCAAGTAGAGATACTACTTGTGCTTCCAAATATCCTTAAACCCAGTTTTGCCATGAGAGTCCACCATATCTACCTATGGATTGAGTAATATCCTTCAAGTAAGTTGTCATCGGTGCAGGCAATAAAAATTGCCCTCTAAATATGCATGACTTATTAGTGCGGAGAATATAAGCTTTATACGATCTTGTTATGGAAGCAATAAAAGCGACAGACTGCATAATAAAGGTCCATATACAAGTGGCAATATAAAGTGACGTTCTTTCGTAATAAGATTTTGTGTATCCAACCCTAAAAGCGCATGACAACCTCTGCTTCCATATGCGAAGGGCCTATCTTTTACTTTATGCAAGAGTCAAGGTGATCTTCACCTTTCCCTTTTTCATTTTATCCTTTGGCAAGCACCTCGTGTTGGAAAGATCCTGGTACTTATATCCAATTGGATGTTCGTTAGCATGAACTATTATTGTTGACATTACCCTTGAGGTAAAACGTTGGGAGGCAACATTATAAGCCCCTATCTTTCTCAGTGTCCGATTAAAACTCCATAACCATAAGTATTGCGTGAGTGTTAGCAATTGTAGAAGACAATATGATAGTTGAGTATGTGGACTTGCTGAAAAGCTCTATTATTGACTCTTTCTGACGTTATTATAAATTGCAATTGCTTCATTGACTGAGATTATAGTTTGTTAGTTCCCAATGAAGTTTATGTTCCATACTTGACATTGTGAATAGATTGTTACTTGAGCATAAGAAATCATATGACAAAATCTATATATGTTGCTGTTATAAGAATGATCATGATGCCCTCATGTCCGTATTTTATTTTTATCGACACCTCTATCTCTAAACATGTGGACATATTTTTCGATTTCGGCTTCTGCTTGAGGACACGTGAGGTCTAAGCTTGGGGGAGTTGATACGTCCATTTTGCATCATGCTTTTATATCAATATTTATTGCATTATGGGCTGTTATTACACGTTATGTCACAATACTTATGGCTATTCTCTCTTATTTTACAAGGTTTACCATGAAGAGGGGGAATTCCGGCAGCTGGGATTCTGGCTGGAAAAGGAGCAAATGTTGCAAACCTATTCTGCACAGCTCAAAAAGTCCCGCAACTCCGCGAAAGTAATTTTTGGATTTAATAAGAATTTATGAGAAAATAAAGTACATAAGGGGGCCCACACCCTGGCAAGGAGAGTGGGGGCGCCCCCCCTACTGGGCGCGCCCCCTGTCTCCTGGCCCCCCTTGTGGCCCTCCGGTGCCCATCTTCTGCTATATGAGGTCTTTCGTCCTGGAAAAAATCATAAGTAAGCTCACGGGATGAAACTCCGCCGCCACGAGGCGGAACCTTGGCGGAACCAATCTAGGGCTCCGGCAGAGCTGTTCTGCCGGGGAAACTTCCCTCCGGGAGGGGGAAATCATCACCATCATCATCACCAATGATCCTCTCATCGGGAGGGGGTCAATCTCCATCAACATCTTCACCAGCACCATCTCCTCTCCAAACCCTAGTTCATCTCTTGTATCCAATCTTGTATCAAAACCACAAATTGGTACCTGTGGGTTGCTAGTAGTGTTGATTACTCCTTGTAGTTGATGCTAATTGGTTTACTTGGTGGAAGATCATATGTTCAGATCCTTTATGCATATTAATACCCCTGTAATTATGAACATGAATATGCTTTGTGAGTAGTTCCGTCTATTCCTGAGGACATGGGTGAAGTCTTGCTATTAGTAGTCATGTGAATTTGGTATTCGTTCGATATTTGGATGAGATGTATGTTGTCTCTCCTCTAGTGGTGTTACGTGAACGTCAACTACATGACACTTCACCATTATTTGGGACTAGAGGAAGGCATTGGGAAGTAATAAGTAGATGATGGGTTGCTAGAGTGACAGAAGCTTAAACCCTAGCTTATGCGTTGCTTCGTAAGGGGCTGATTTGGATCCATATATTTCATGTTATGGTTAGGTTTACCTTAATACTTATTTTGTGGTTCCGGATGCTTGCAATAGGGGTTAATCATAAGTGGGATGCTTGTCTGAGTAAGGGTAGTACCCAAGCACCGGTCCACCCACATATCAAATTATCAAAGTACCAAACGCGAATCATATGAGCGTGATGAAACTAGCTTGACGATAATTCCCATGTGTCCTCGGGAGCGATTTTCTCATTACAAGAAATTTTCCAGGCTTGTCCTTTGCTACAAAAAGGATTGGGCCACCTTGCTGCACCTTATTTATTTTCATTGCTTGTTACCCATTACAAATTATCTTATCACAAAACTATCTATTACCTACAATTTCAGTGCTTGCAGAGAATACCTTACTGAAAACCGCTTGGCATTTCCTTCTGCTCCTCGTTGGGTTCGACACTCTTACTTATCGAAAGGACTACAATAGATCCCCTATACTTGTGGGTCATCAGGGCCCACGAGGCAGGGAGGCACGCCCAGGGGGGTAGGGCGCGCCACCCACCCTCGTGGACAGGGTGTGGGCCCATTGGCCTTGATTCTTTCGCCAGTATTTTTTATTAATTCCAAAAATAATCTATGTGGAGTTTCAGGTTATTCCGAGAAATTTTATTTCTGCACAAAAATAACACCATGGCAATTCTGCTGAAAACAACGTTAGTCCGGGTTAGTTCCATTCAAATCATGTAAGTTAGAGTCCAAAACAAGGGCAAAAGTGTTTAGAAAAGTAGATACGATGGAGACGTATCACCTGGCCGCGCCCGCCACAAGCCCTTGGCCGCCCGGCCATACCCTGACCTCGCCCTCGTGCGCGCATGTCTGCCCGTGGTGCGCCCCTGTCGCTACTAGCTGTCGTTGCCGCACCATCCCGCTGATCACCCTGCCTGCTGCCTTGGCTGCCCCCTGCACGCGCGTCGCACCATAGCCGGCACTCGCCCGATGCGCCCACGCTCACACACTCGCCGCCGCCTCACTGGACCTCGTCGTCGGGGTCCATCCCGACACCTCCTGCACCGACCACTAGCCCCAGTAGACGCGCACCGACACGCTCGTCCTGCTGGTGCTCGTGGGTGACCAAATGGTCGCCGGAACGCAACTTCGGCGAGCCTCTGCCATATTCTGTGGCGGTCAGCGACTAAGCACTGATGTGGCATCTTTTGTTTATCCACTAACCCCATGTCATGGGTCCGATACTGCTTAACTAACTTGCTAATTAAAACATTAAGAATAACTAACCTAGACACTGACATCGGGCCCCACCGCTTAATTAACCTCTGGTTTAAATTCAACCCCTGTTGAATAAATAGTCCATGACAGGTGGGTCCATGCCCCTATTTAACTGGATAAGGTTGACACGTCAGCTTGCTGACTCAGCACGGGCCCCACCAGTCAGCCTCTACTGACTGGACTGTTGACCCAGTCAACTGGCCTACTAGTCAGCCCCTGTCTGGTCTATGTGGGTACAAAACTGGGTACCCATAGCAATTGCATTTAGTATGTTTTGAATTAAATTAAATTCAGAAATTCCAAAAATCATTTAAAACTTTGGAAATTAATTTAAAATAATCCGTAACTCGGATGAAAATACTTTGTATTTGAAAGTTGCTCAGAATGACGAGACAAATTCGAATACGCAGTCCATTCGTCTGCCACATGTCCCTAGCATAGCGAACATGGAACCGTCCCCCTCTGTTTCATCTGTCTGAAAATGCCAAACACCGGGAATACTTTCCTGGATGTTTTCCCCCTTCGCCAGTAGCACCTAGTACCATGTCAGGTCACCCCGAACACTGCGTATTGCCATGTTATGCTGTGTGATGCTTTGGTTGCTCTGTTATTTATTGTGTTCCCCCTCCGGTACTTCTTTCCGGTAGACCCCGAGACCACGATTGAACCAGTGATTGACTACTTCACCTTTGAGGGTCCATTTTTGTCTGCAGAGCAACCAGGCAAGCCCCCCCCCCCTGATCACCTGATACCGCCTATTCCTTCTCTCTATTGCCTGCATTAGAGTAGTGTAGCATGTTACTGCTTTCGGTTAATCCTATTATATTGCATAGCCTGTCATTGTTGCTACAATTGTTGATACCTTACTTGCAATCCTAAATGCTTAGTATATCATGCTAGTTTATCATCAGTGGCCCTACATTCTTGTCCGTCTGCCTACTATACTATCAGGCCATGATCACTTGGGAGGTGATCACGGGTATATACCATACTTACATTCATACTATACAGGTGGTGACTAAAGTCGGGTCGGCTCGTAGAGTGCCCACGAGTGATTCACGGATTGCGGGCTAAAAGGTCATTTGTCCCGATGACCCTCTGAGTGGATCTTTGTGGCGGAGCGGCAGGGCGGGTTGAGACCACCTAGGTGAGAGGTGGGCCTGGCCCTGGTCGGCGTCCGCGGTTACTTCAAAATAAAACGCTTAACGAGATCTTGGTATTTGATCTGAGTCTGGCCGCTAGACTATACGCACTAAACAATTACGCGGGAACAATTATGGGCACTCGACGTCGTGGTATCAGCCGAAGCCTTCTTGACGTCAGCGACTGAGCGGCGCGCGGGGGATTGGACTAGAATGCATGCTCTTGTATTAGGGAGGCTAGGTCTGCTTCCGACCGCCCACGCAACATGCAAGTGTGCAATGGGCGATGGGCCCAGACCCCTGCGTGCTTAGGATTTAGACCGGTGTGCTGACCTCTCTATTGTGCCTAGGTAGGGCTGCGACGTGTTGATCTTTCGAGGCCGGGCATTACCCAGGAAAGTGTGTCCAGCCAGAGGGATCGAGCATGTTGGGTTATGTGGTGCACCCCTGCAGGGAAGTTTATCAATTCGAATAGCCGTGTCCCTCGGTAAAAGGATGACCCAGAGTTGTACCTTGACCTTATGACAACTAGAACCGAATACTTAATAAAACACACCCGGACAAGTTCCAGAGACATCCCGGTGATCTCTTTCCCACAGGGCAACGAGGGGAGGATCGCCGGGTAGCATTATGCTATGCGATGATACTTGGTGAACTTACCATCTACTCTCTTCTACATGCTGCAAGATGGAGGCTGCCAGAAGCGTAGTCTTCGACAGGACTAGCTATCTCCCTCTTATTCTGGCATTCTGCAGTTCAGTCCACCGATATTGCCCCTTTACATATATATCCATGCATATGTAGTGTAGATCCTTGCTTGCGAGTACTTTGGATGAGTATTGACGGTTGCTTTGCTCCCCCCTTTCCCGATTTTTCTCTTCTTCTCGGATGTCGCAATCAGATGCTGGAGCCCACGAGCCAGATGCCACCATTGATGACGACCCCTACTACACCAAGGGTGCCTGCTACTACGTTCAGGCCGTTGATGACCAGAGTAGTTTAGAAGGATCCCAGGTAGGAGGCCTTCACCTCTTTCGATCTGTATCCCAGTTTGTGCTAGCCATCTTATGGCAACTTGTTTAACTTATGTCTATACTCAGATATTGTTGCTTCCGCTGAATCGTTTCTGTTTGAGCACTTGTATTCGAGCCCTAAAGGCCCCTGGCTTGTAATATGATGCGTGTATGACTTATTTTACTTTTAGAGTTGTGTTGTGATATCTTCCTCTGAGTCCCTGATCTTGATCCTACATGTTTGCGTGTATGATTAGTGTACAATTGAATCGGGGGCGTCTCAAGCTAGCTCAACTCATGAGTTACCTTATCCTAGGAGTACATAAATCGAACAAAATCTTTCACATTAGCCACTTTTAGGTGGCACTTGTATTGGTCTTGGGTCCAAGGTTCATATCTTCATGGTGCCATACCATACAAACTCAAACATGGTGGCCTCGGCCACCGCCCTCATTTGTGGTTTGTGTCCGTTTTCTTGTGTGTGGTGTTTTTGGCCTTCTTCTATTTTTTATTTTTGTTTTGTTTTGTTTTGTGTTCTTTCCCTTCGTGTACAAGTGCTACATATATTCCCTTCTCGTAGTGATAGATATTCTCTCGCGACGTATTCAGAAACCTACACCGAGATGCTTTGGAAAGACTTGGTAACAGTTGTCACTCAGCCATACCTTCAAAAAGGCACTTTTGGTCAAAATTCCTGAATACCCCATGCACATGGGGCCCCTGTGCCCACGAGCTATCTACCATGTGCACGGGACCCCCGTGCGCACGAGGCTAACTTAGCCCGTGCGCACGGGGTCTATGGTTTCAAGCCGTGAAGAGTTGGGGCATGGGGGTTTTGGGTTCATTCCCACCTAGTCGCCCCCTCCACACCCCTGGACGCCTCCAGGACCGCCATCGTCGCCTGCCCTCGCCGGTGCTCCTCCGAGCATCGTCGGGCTTCGTTGCTCCGTGGACATCATGCAGGATGGGGTCCTCCTTCGATATCTCCCCTCCCCTTGTTCTTTCCCTTCCTCCATGGATGCCTCTCTAGCTTTTAGGGTTTCTAGGTTTTCCTAGATTAGGGTAGTTGCTCCTACTATGTAGGACTAATTTAGGTGCATAGTTCCTAGGGTTCCTCTGCCGCACCCACTCCTAGATCTTGATCTGGAAGTGGCTGTCGCTAGGGAACTCCTGTGTCCACGGGGCGTTTGACCCCCGTTTGCACGGGGACCCGTGCCCACGGTCGTGTACCGTGCGCATGGGACCTCCGTGCCCATGGGGTCTAACCCCCCATGCGCACGGGGTACACAGGAACTTTCTGGCTTGGTTTTGTTCTACTCCTCTGCCACTATCTCAAGCACTTGTACTCGTTTGTGTTATTTGCATTGTGTTGTTGGGTGTTTGTGTGTTTCAGACTCTGCTGACAAGAGGGCCGAGCTCCATCGCAAGCGCCCAAAGGCAGGTTCCAGGGAGTTCACTATTGCTCGTCACCAGCCATATCTGAGGGCATTGGTCAGGGGTCAGGGTCAGGCCAGGGTCGTGTTCACCGTGCAACCACCAAGCAGTCTGTTGTTGAGGCCTCCGATGATTCAGAGGAAGAATATGACTCTCAAGAAGATGCTCACTATGTGAACCTGCAGATGCTGAGATAGAGGCTGATGATGATCTTGTTGATGAGGATGGTGACAATGAGGAAGAGATGTCTAGTCCCAAGCAAGCCACTCTCGACGGGCGGGATCTCAGGGGGATGCCTCTTTAAGAGTGGTCCAAGCTAGAGATTTGGGCTGAGAGGCAAAACCGTCCGTATTTTGCTGCCACTAGTTTGGGGGTTGATCCCCGGTTCAAGAATGAGTTATAGCAGAGAGTGTACCATGAGATCCTCATGACCAAGGGCAATAAGTTTGCTCCTCACAAGCAAGTTAATGTTTAGAGTCTCTGTGATAATGATCACCTCTATCCTGGCATGTACTCTGCTCTTGGAAGGTTGGGCCTTTTTGATTTTTTCACCTTCAACCATTCGTACAATGAGGATCTGGTAGTGCAGTTCTTTGCCACCATGTTCTTCTCCAATAACTCTGCTCGCACCCTCACATGGATGTCTGGAATGCATCGGTGCTCTACTCCTATGGCCAAAGTTTCCTGAGATCATTCCTTATCCGTTCTTTGATGAGGAAGCGACATATGATGAGTTTGACAGGGTTCGTGAGAGTGGGCAATGCACTAAGGATGAGATTGTATTCGCCTATAAGCAAGAGAAGTCTTCTGTCACCTGTTCCATCAAAGACCTTGTGCCTCTCTATGATACGATGCGGCATATCTTGAGGTACACTCTCACGCCAAAGGCCGGTAATTCTCAAAACATAAGGAGTTCCATGTTGGATGTCTTTGTGTACCTGCATAGGAAGAAGAAAGTGGATGTTCTGGACTTCATGTTCAATGAGCTCCGTTAGTGTGTGCAAGAGAACAAGTATTTGATCTATGCTTCATTCACCCAGGCATTGATTGAGTCCGTCCGCCCATCTAAGTATATCTCTCAATACAAGACTTCAGTTCCAAAGCGCAACTCCAACTGGACCCCGGCTGCTGTCGGATGTCAGGTTCTGGCAAAACCCTTAAGGTTCGAACACTGGGTGCGCATGAAGATTCCCCCCTATCGTATCTCACTCTCTCTACCTCGTCGCGATCCCTAGGTGAAACTAACGAAATCACAGCACAAGAGACACAAGGTTTATACTGGTTCAGGCCACCATTGTGGTGTAATACCCTACTCCAATGTGTGGTGTGGTGGATTGCCTCTTGGGCTGATGATGAACAGTACAAGGGGAAGAACAGACTCCTGAGACGAGGTGTTCTTGTGCTCTGTGGGTGGTTCTGGTCCGACTGGATCTCTCTTTGTCCCCTTCTATGGTGGTGGCTAGTCCTATTTATAGAGGCCCTGGTCCTGTTCCCAAATATTGAGCGGGCAGGGATCCCACAACGGCCATTTTGAAAGGGGACAGATAGTACATGCTATCCTGACTAAAGGTGGTCTTCGCCTACCAAAGGCTCTGGTGATGGCGCCATCTTGGGCTCCATGATGACCTCCGTCTTGCCGTCCTGCTAGTCCTGGTCTTGTTGCATCGATATGGAAACCTTTGCCTGATGCCTTGGTACGCTGCGCCTGCACTTGCCCCCTTAGCATCAAAGGGGAAACTAGTACACTGCGCGCGCTGGCGCCCGCCTGGCCTTGGTCGTCATGGCTTGCGTCATGGGAACCTCGCGAGGTACCCCTTTGCATTCATCTCTCCGCCTCCCTCGCGAGCCTGCCTGATGCTACGTCTTGAGCTTGCGTTGGTTTTCCTCGAAGAGGAGAGGGTGATGCAGCAATAGTAGCGTAAGTATTTCCCTCAGTTTTTGAGAACCGAGGTATCAATCCAGTAGGAGGCTCCTCAACAAGTCCCACGAACCTACACAAACAAACAAAGAACTCGCAACCAACGCGACAAAGGGGTTGTCAATCCCTTCACGGCCACTTGCGAAAGTGAGACCTGATAGAGATAATATGATAAGATAAATATATTTTTGGTATTTTATAATATAGATGCAGAAAATAAAGATGCAAAAAAAGTAGATTGGAAGCAAATATGATAAGAGATAGACCCGGGGTCATAGGTTTCACTAGAGGCTTCTCTCGAGAGCATAAGTATTACGGTGGGTGAACAAATTACTGTCGAGCAATTGATAGAAAAGCGAATAATTATGACGTTATCTAGGCATGATCATGTATATAGGCATCACGTCCATAACAAGTAGACCGACTCCTGCCTGCATCTACTACTATTACTCCACACATCGACCGCTATCTAGCATGCATCTAGAGTATTAAGTTCATAAGAACAGAGTAACACATTAAGCAAGATGACATGATGTAGAGGGATAAACTCAAGCAATATGATATAAAACCCATCTTTTTATCCTCGATGGCAACAATACAATACGTGTCTTGCAACCCTTTCTGTCACTGGGTAAGAACACCGCAAGATTGAACCCAAAGCTAAGCATTTCTCCCATGGAAAGAAAGATCAATCTAGTAGGCCAAACCAAACCGATAATTCGAAGAGACTTGCAAAGATAACTCAATCATACATAAAAGAATTCAGAGAAGATTCAAATATTATTCATAGATAAACTTGATCATAAACCCACAATTCATCGAATCTCGACAAACACACCACAAAAAGAGATTACATCGAATAGATCTCCACAAGAGAGGGGGAAAACATTGTATTGAGATCCAAAAAGAGAGAAGAAGCCATCTAGATAATAACTAGGGACCCGTAGGTCTATGGTAAACTACTCACAACTCATCGGAGAGGCAAGGATGTTGATGTAGAAGCCCTCCGTGGTCGATTCCCCCTCCGGCAGAGTGCCGACGAATGCTCCAAGATGAGATCTCGCGGATAGAGAAGGTTATGGTGGTGGAAATTGTGTTTCGTCCTGCCCCTAGATGTTTTCGGGGTACGTAGGCTTATATAGGAGGAAGAAATATGTCGGTGGCCGCCCGAGGGGCCCACGAGACAGGGGGCGCGCCCTCCTATCTCGTGGGAGCCTCGGCTGCTTCTTGACTTGCACTCCAAGTACTCTGGATCATGTTCGTTCCAAAAATCACGCTCCCAAAGGTTTCATTCCGTTTGGACTCCGTTTGATATTCCTTTTCTTCGAAATACTGAAATAGGCAAAAAAACAGCAATACGGGTTGGGCCTTCGGTTAGTAGGTTAGTCCCAAAAATGATATAAATGTGTAAAATAAAGCCCATAAACATCCAAAAGGGGTAATATAATAGCATGGAACAATCAAAAATTATAGATACGTTGGAGATGTATCAAGCATCCCCAAGCTTAATTCCTGCTTGTCCTCGAGTAGGTAAATGATAAAAAGAGATTTTTTTATGTGGAATGCTACCTAGCATAATTCTCAATATAATTTTCTTTAATGTGGCATGAACGTTCAGATCCAAATGATTCAAAATAAAAGTTCATATTGATAAAAGAAATAGTAACACTTCAAGCATACTAATCAAAGCAATCATGTCTTCTCAAAATAACATGGCAAAATAAAGTTCATCCCTACAAAATCATATAGTTAGGCTATGCTTCATTTTCGTCACACAAAGATGTTCCCAACTTCTATACCCCCGTGACAAGCCAAGCAATTGTTTCATACTTAAATAATCTCAAACTTTTTCAACCTTCACGCAATACATGAGCGTGAGCCATGGATATAGCACTATGGTGGAATAGAATATGATGATGGGGATTGTGTGGAGAAGACAAAAAAGGAGAAAGTCTCACATTGACGAGGATAATCAACGGGCTATGGAGATGCCCATCAATTGATATCAACATGAGGAGTAGGGATTGCCATGCAACGGATGCACTAGAGCTATAAATAAATGCTCAACAAAAGAAAACTAGTGGGTGTGCATCCACCTTGCTTGCTCACGAAGACCTAGGGCATTTGAGGAAGCCCATCGTAGGAATATACAAGCCAAGTTCTATAGTGAAAAATTCCCACTAGTATGAAAAAGACAACTTATGAGACTCTCTATATGAAAAACATGGTGCTACTTTGAAGCACAATATATGAGACTCACTACATAAAGAACAAGGTGCTACTTTGAAGCACAAGTGTGGAAAAAGAGATAGTAGCATTGCCCTTTTTATTTATTTTCTTTTTCTTTTCTTTTCTTTTCCTTTTTCTTTTTCTTTTTTTTTCTTTCTTTTTTTTCTTTGGCCTTCCTTTTTTTTTCTTTTGGCCTTTCTTTTTTTCCTTTTTTTTGGGCAATGCTCTAATAATGACGATCATCACACTTCTATTGATTACAACATATGAATTACAACTCGAAACTAGAACAAGATATGACTCTATATGAATGCCTCCGGCGGTGTACCGGGATGGTGCAATGAATCAAGAGTGACATGTATGAAAAATAATGCATGGTGGCTTTGCCACAAATACGATGTCAACAACATGATCATGCAATGGAAATATGACAAAAGTAATGTATGTCATGATGATAAACGGAATGGTGGAAAGTTGCATGGCAATATATCTCGGAATGGCTATGGAAATGCCATAAATAGGTAGGTATGGTGGCTGTTTTGAGGAAGATATAATGAGGTTTATGTGTGATAGAGCGTATCATATCATGGGGTTTGGATGCACCGGCGAAGTTTGCACCAACTCTCAAGGTGAGAAAGGGCAATGCACGGTACCGAAGAGGCTAGCAATGGTGGAAAGGTAAAAGTGCGTATAATCCATGGACTCAACATTAGTCAAAAGAACTCATATACTTATTGCAAAAATTTAGAAGTCATCAAAAACCAAGTACTACGCGCATGCTCCTAGGGGGATAGATTGGTAGGAAAAGACCATCGCTCGTCCCCGACCGCCACTCATAAGAATGCACAAGCCAGGTACACTTCATGTTTCAAATTTGTTACATAACTTTAACCATATGTGCATGCTACGGGACTTGCTGACTTCAACACAAGCATTCTTTAAATTCATAATCACCCAACTAGCATGACTTTAATATCACTACCTCCATATCTCAAAACAATTATCAAGTATCAAGTTGATCATAACATCCAATTCACTTCCTATGATAGTTTTTATTATACCCAACTTGGATGCTCACCATTCTAGGACCAAATTATAACCATAGCAAATACCATGCTGTTCTAAAATACTCTCAAAATAATATAAGTGAAGCATGAGAGACTAGCAATTTCTATAAAATCAAGTCACCACCGTGCTCTAAAAGATATAAGTGAAGCACTAGAGCAAAAACTATCAAGCTCAAAAGATATAAGTGAAGCACATAGAGTATTCTAGCAAATTCTAAACAAATAGGCTTCTCCAAAAAGGTGTGTACAACAAGGATGATTGTGGTAAACTAAAAAGCAAAGACTAATATAATACACGACGCTCTAAGCAAAACACATATCATGTGGCGAATAAAAATATAGCTCCAAGTAAACTTACCAATGAACGAAGATGAAAGAGGGGATGCCTTCTCGAGGCATCCCCAAGCTTAGGCTTTTGGCTATCCTTGAATATCTTGGGTTGCCTTGGGCATCCCCAAGCTTAGGCTCTTGCCACCTGAGGGAGTCCTGGACTAGGGGGTGTCCGGATAGCCGAACTATCATCATCGGCCGGACTCCAAGACTATGAAGATACAAGATTGAAGACTTCGTCCCGTGTCCGGATGGGACTTTCCTTGGCGTGGAAGGCAAGCTTGGCAATACGGATATGTAGATCTCCTACCATTGTAACCGACTCTATGTAACCCTAGCCCTCTCCGGTGTCTATATAAACCGGATGGCTTTAGTCCGTAGGACGAACAAAAATCATACCATAGGCTAGCTTCTAGGGTTTAGCCTCCTTGATCTCGTGGTAGATCTACTCTTGTAATACACACATCATCAATATTAATCAAGCAGGACGTAGGGTTTTACCTCCATCAAGAGGGCCTGAACCTGGGTAAAACATCGTGTCCCTTGTCTCCTGTTACCATCCGCCTAGACGCACAGTTCGGGACCCCCTACCCGAGGTCTGCCGGTTTTGACACCGACATTGGTGCTTTCATTGAGAGTTCCTCTATGTCGTCACCGATAGGCTCGATGGCTTCTTCGATCATCAACAACGATGCAGTCCAGGGTGAGACCTTCCTCCCCGGACAGATCTTCGTATTCGGCGGCTTTGCACTGCTGGCCAATTCGTTTGGCCATCTGGAGCAGATCGAAAGCTACGCCCCTGGCCATCAGGTTAGATTTGGAAGTTTGAACTTCACGGCTGACATCCGCCGGGACTTGATCTTCGATGGATTCGAGCCATAGCCGAGCGCGCCGCATTGTCACGACGGGCATGATTTAGCTCTGCAGACGGACAGTACCCTGGAGGCCGCACTCGAGTCCGCTCTGATCTTCAATTCGGAGCCGGCTGCGCAGATCGAGGACGGGTGGCTAGACACTGCCTCGGGGGCTGCAATCTCTACGGCGATAGAGCCGAACACTGACCTTGTCTCGTGACTCCGAGGCACCGGACTCCTTGCCGGACTCCGAACCTCCCGCGCCCCCTCCAATCGAATCTGATTGTGCGCCGATCATGGAGTTCACCGCTGCGGACATCTTTCAACACTCACCTTTCGGCGACATCTTGAGTTCGCTAAAGTATCTCTCATTATCAGGAGAGCCCTGGCTGGACTGCGGTCAGGACGGTTGGGATGCGGACGACGAAGAAATTCAAAGCCCACCCACCACCCACTTAGTAGCCACTGTCGACGATCTAACCGACATGCTAGACTTCGACTCCGAAGACATCGACGGTATGGACGACGATGCCGGAGACGACCAAGAACCAGCGCCTACTGGGCATTGGAAAGCCACCTCATCATATGACATATACATGGTGGATATCCCAAAGGATGGGAATGGCGAAGTAACAGCGGAGGATGACCCCTCCAAGAAACAGCCCAAGCGCCGGCTTTAGCAGCGCCGCTCTAAATCCCGCCACAGCAAGAATGAAGATTCCGGCACCGGAGATAATAACACCCCAGACAGTGCCGAAGACAACCCCCTCCAGCAAGATTCAGCACAGGAGGACGGAGACGCCAGCCCTCATGAGAGAACGGCAGAAGAAGAGGTAGAGGACTACATGCCTCCCTCCGGAGATGAGGCAAGCCTCGACGACGACGAATTCGTCGTGCCTGAGGATCCCGTCAAGCAAGAGCGTTTTAAACGTAGGCTTATGGCCATGGCAAATAGCCTCAAGAAAAAGCAGCAACAGCTTAGAGCTGATCAAGATCTGCTAGCCGACAGATGGACTGAAGTCCTCGCGGCCGAAGAGCATGAGCTTGAACGCCCCTCCAAAAGCTACCCTAAACGCAAGCTGCTCCCTCGATTAGAGGAGGAGGCATATGAACCTGCATCACCAGCAAACAATACGGTTGACCGACCACCCCGTGGCCGCGACAGAGAGGCCTCTAGGCCCTCCACTAAAACCGTACCCCGGCATCGCTCGAAAAGCACAAGGCCACAGGGGAACGCTCTAGACTTGCGAGATATATTGGAGGATAAGGCAAGACAATCAAGATCGATCTATGGATCGCGTGGGCGCCCCATGATACGCGACGACAACCGTCGCGCCGGACACAATAAGTCCGGCCGGGCCGAACAAAACAGACAAAGCTCTTTTGAACTCCGTCGTGATATCGCCCAGTACAGAGGCGCCGCACACCCACTATGCTTCACAG
Source organism: Triticum aestivum (assembly GCF_018294505.1). NCBI lineage: Eukaryota > Viridiplantae > Streptophyta > Magnoliopsida > Poales > Poaceae > Triticum > Triticum aestivum. Next base: position 78,053,761 of record NC_057804.1, read on the forward strand.
ATGAAGTAATGGATCATCAAATCCTCGAAGGGTTTAAACCCGTGAATATTGAATCTTACGATGGCACAACAGACCCCGCGGTTTGGATAGAAGACTATCTCCTTCACATCCACATGGCCCGCGGTGATGATCTTCACGCCATCAAATATCGCCTACTCAAGCTTAAAGGACCAGCTTGGCATTGGCTTAACAGCTTGCCAGCAGAGTCAATTGGGAGTTGGGAAGACCTGGAAGCCGCATTCCTCGATAACTTCCAAGGCACGTATGTGCGACCACCAGACGCTGACGACCTAAGCCACATAATTCAGCAGCTAGACGAATCGGCCAGACAATTCTGGACACGATTCTTAACCAAGAAAAACCAAATCGTCGATTGTCCGGATGCGGAGGCCCTCGCGGCCTTCAAACATAACATCCGACGAGTGGCTTGCCCGGCACCTGGGACAGGAAAAGCCGAAATCTATGGAAGCCCTCACATCACTCATGACCCGCTTCTGCACGGGTGAGGACAGCTGGCTAGCACACAGCAACAACCTCAGCAAAAATTCTGGCAGTCCAGATATCAAGGACTGCAATGGCAGGTCACGTCGCAACAAAAACAAACGCCACATTAACAGCGATAATAGGGAGGATACGGCAGTTAATGTCGGATTCAGAGGCTCTAAACCCGGTCAGCGGAAAAAGCCATTCAAAAGAACTACCCCGGGTCCGTCCAATTTGGACCGAATACTCGACCGCTCGTGCCAGATACACGGCACCCCCGAAAAGCCAGCCAACCACACCAACAGGGACTGTTGGGTATTCAAGCAGGCAGGCAAGTTAATTGCCAAAAACAATGACAAGGGGCTGCATAGCGATGACGAGGAAGAGACCTGACCGCCGAACAATAGAGGACAGAAGGGTTTCCCCCCACAAGTGCGGACGGTGAACATGATATACGCAACACACATACCCAAAAGGGAGCGGAAGCGTGCACTCAGGGATGTATACGCGATGGAGCCAGTTTCCCCGAAGTTCAATCCATGGTCCTCCTGCCCGATCACTTTTGACTGAAGGGACCACCCCACCAGCATCCGCCATGGCGGATTCGCCGCATTGGTTTTAGGCCCAATCGTCAATGGATTTCACCTCACCAGAGTCCTGATGGACGGCGGCAGCAGCCTGAACCTGCTTTATCAGGATACAGTGCGCAAAATGGGCATAGACCCCTCAAGGATTAAACCTACCAAGACGACCTTTAAAGGCGTCATACCAGGTGTAGAAGCCAGTTGTACAGGCTCAGTTACACTGGAAGTGGTCTTCGGATCCCCGGATAACTTCCGAAGCGAGGAGTTAATCTTCGACATAGTTCCGTTCCGCAGCGGCTATCATGCTCTGCTCGGATGTACCGCGTTTGCAAAGTTCAACGCGGTGCCGCACTACGCATACCTCAAGCTCAAGATGCCAGGCCCTCGAGGAGTCATCACAGTCAACGGAAACACTGAACGCTCTCTCCGAACGGAGGAACACACAGCGGCTCTCGCGGCAGAAGTACAGTGCAGCCTTCTAAGGCAATTCTCGAGTCCGGCCGTTAAGCGACAGGACACGGCTAAACGCGCCCGGAGTAACCTACAACAAGACCACCTGGCACGTTCCGAGCACGCGTAGCAGTGCGGCCCCAACCCCAGCCCCTGCAAAATTTCAAGACAGGTCCTTCGCGTACACCATTACGCTCTGGAGATACCATGGGCATGGGGGGAGGGGCACGACCACGATAGGCCCAGAATGCGGCTTAACCACACAAGGGGCTCTCAAGTGTGTCGTTCTTTTTTCCCCTTTTTTTACCTATAGGACTCGGTTCGTCAGAGGCCCTGTCCGGCACCAGACCTGCTGAACTCACGATGCAACAGCCCGGGGAGGAGAAAGGCTACAACGAATATCCAGGTGGTCTCCATTACGAGCATTACATCTGTTTTATACACCATTCCGCAGCCTTCCCCTGGAGGGGGACATGTTTAATAGTCCCGTCCCTTGCTTATCGCACCATTTGTATCGTTCTGCATTCACAGCAGTTTTTCTTGAATAAGCAATGCAGCACCTTTTTGCTTACAATTGCATTTCTTTCTTTTACAGATGTTCATTTATGACATGTTGCATCCGTACACTTTGGTACGACTAAATACACCAGGGGCTTATGTTTCCCGCACCATGGTGTGATAAGTCCGAACACTTTCACAAGTGCGACACCCCGAACTTATAGCATTATATGCATCGGCTCCGAATCATGTCTTGGGTCAATAGTTGGGTTTGCCCGGCTCCCATGTTTTGGTACCTTTTGTTCCGTTGTATCGGCTAAGGTAGCACTGGGAGAACCACTGCGATTGCGCCCCAGTTGAGCTGGGTGAGCGCCTCAGTGGAGAAAGCTAAAACTGACCGTCATGATGAGGCGAGAGCCGGTCGCTATTCGAGAGGTTTTTTGCGAGTCCCTAAAGACTTATGCCGCTTAGAGCGAGGAGCCGGCTTTGTCCGGCCCAGGCGTGGATAGCGCCCCCAAATTCAGCCTTCCTAACACTAGGGGCTTCACCGAAATTTAAAATTATAGAATTCTATGGCTAAGTGAGAGTGTTCAAGCATTATAAGTCTGGTTGCCTTGTTCGTTGTGTTGAGCGCCTCCCTAGATGGACCCAAAAATGGGAACAAGAGTGCTCAAATTTATCCTGAACACCCCAGCACTCGTGGCATGGGGGCTGAAGTCGACGACTTGCCATCTCTCAAATTTGATAAACAGCCGCACAGAAGGTAATATTTTAAATTAACAAGCGTTGCTTAGCGCATATGAACAAAGTTGTCAGCGCACAGGATAACAAAATGCGAGTCTACTCAAATATTACATCTTTGGAGCACTCACCCGCAATAATGCGGGCACCCTTCAGGACACTCTTATAATACATCTCGGGCGTGCGATGCTCCTTGCCCTGCGGTGGCGCGTCCGTCACAAGCTTCTAAGCATCCATCTTGCCCCAGTGCACCTTTGCGCGGGCAAGGGCCCGACGGGCACCTTCAATACAGGCGGAGTGCTTGATGACTTCAACCCATGGACACGCATCCACGAGCCGCCGCACCAGGCCAAAGTAGCTCCTAGGCATGGCCTCCTTAGGCCACAGCCAAACTATGAGGCCCTTCATGGCCTGTTCGGCCACCTTGTGGAGCTCGACCAGCTGCTTCAGCTGGTCGCTAAGGGGCACCGGATGTCCGGCCTCAGCATACTGAGACCAGAAGACCTTCTCCGTCGAGCTCCCCTCCTCGGCCCTGTAGAAAGCGGCAGCATCGGACACGCTGCGGGGCAGATCTGCGAACGCTCCTGGAGAGCTCCGAATTCGGGTAAGTGATAGGTAATTCACACTCACATGCTTACTTTGCATGAAAAATGCCTTACCCGCCGCTATTTTCTTCAATGCCTCGACTTCCTGGAGGGCCTTATAGGCTTCGGCCTTAGCGGCTTTTGCACTCTCAAGAGCCGTTGCAAGCTCAGACTCTCGAGTCTTTGAGTCACGCTCCAGACTCTCATGTTTTTCCACGAGAGCCTGGAGCTCTTGCTGTACCTCGGCCACCCGCTCCTCCTGCCTCTCTCGCTCGGTGCGCTCCGCAGCCGCATTACATTCGGTCGTGGACACCGCCTCCTTCAGGGTCGCCACCTCGTTCGTGGCCCCTGCAATATCCATGTTATCCTTGTCATTTTTCTTGCAACCAAATCCTTTTCTGTAAGGTACAATTTTAATAAGGTATTACTCACCTTCCTTGTCCTCGAGCTGCTTCTTGGCACGGCCGAGCTCGTTCTCGGACCGCTCGAGGCTTTACTTCAAAGTATTGACCTCCGCAGTTAGTGCGGCAGAGGTCAGCAGCACAGCCTGCAATCCCATATTGACATATTTTTTATGACTCCTGCGTATATATTTTTAGATCCTCAGTCCGGCTTTTCTTTCCGAACACCGAACCGAGCATCAGGGGCTACTGTCTATGCGGTACTATTTTACATATATCAAAATTCTTACCTCAAAGCCTGTTAGAAGGCTGCTGCAGCCTTCGGTCAGCCCGCTCTTGGCGAGTTGAACCTTCCGAATCACCGCACTCATAACAGTGTGGTGCTCCTCTTCAATGGAGGCGCCATTGAGCGCCTCCAGCAAGCTATCCGGCACCTCCGGTTGGACGGAGGCTGCCGGCGTCACGGTCTTGCCCTTCTTACGAAGGGGCCGCCCGCCGGACTCCGGAGCCACTACGGATTCCGGGGCCGAGTCTGGTGCAAAGTCCGGGAGGTTGTCCTGCGACACCTCCAGAGCCTCCTCCTCCTGGTGGGTCCCTTCCCGGGATCCCACCTCGGCATCATCCGCATCTCGGGGAGTGGAGGCGGTCGGAAGAGAATCCATATTCGACGCTCCCAAGGACCCGCTCGACCAAGCGGGAAGATCATCCTTGGGCGGACTGCAGGGTTGTATGCGGCATTAGAAAGACACTATGTGGCGAAAAGAAAAACCATGAAGTTATTTGGGAGTCCGGATACTTACGATCTCGCCAGGGGCTTGGCCCTTGGAGGCCAATCCTCGTCGTCATCTCCGGCGTTGGCAGAGCAGTCCGGGGGAAGAGTCCTTCCCTTCTTGGACCCTTCGGCCTCCCTCATTGGGGAAGCCTTCCTTTTCTTCCCTCCCCCCGCTGGGGGAGAGGCCTTCTTCTTGTCCTCCTCGCCTTTGTGGGAGGAGTTTGCCTCGGAGTCATCGTCCGATAACACCTGAAAACAGGAACTCTTCCGAGTGCCCGTGGCCTTCTTCTTGGCCTTCTTCTCCGGCACCACATGGGGTGCCGAAGCCAGCAGCCCCGTTAAGCGGGCGTCCGCCGGGTCCTCTGGCAATGGGGCCGGACGAATAGTCTGTTCAGCCTTCTCCAGCCAGTCCTGTCAAAGGAGAGGGAGTTTAGATCCCGCATAGAGTCAAAGTATGGAAAACAAGTGTCCCGTAAAGGGCAAAATCGCTTACCTCGTCAGCTGGACGCTGCGAGCTGAATCCGCGATCTTCGGTAGCGGATGCGGGGGCCTCGGCGCCCTTAAACAACACCCTCCAGACATCTTCGTACGTAGTGTCGAAGAGCCCGCTCAAAGTCTGGTGCTGCGCCGAATCGAACTCCCACATATTGAAGCCTCGTCGTTGGCACGGGAGAATCCGACAGATGAGCATGACCTGGACTACGTTGACAAGCTTGAGCTTCTTGTCCACTAGCTTTTGGATGCAGGCTTGGAGTCCGGTCAGCTCCTCCGAATCACCCCATGTCCGGCCACTCTCTTTCCAGGAGGTGAGCCGTATGGGGATGCCAGATCTGAATTTGGGGGCCGCTGCCCATTCAGGGTCACGCGGCTCGGTGATGTAGAACCACCCTGATTGCCACCCCTTAATGGTTTCCACGAAAGTGCCCTCAAGCCAAGTAACGTTGGGCACCTTGCCCACCATGGCGCCTCCGCACTCCGCTTGGCTGCCCTTTACAACCTTTGGCTTGACACTGAAGGTCTTGAGCCACAAGCCGAAGTGGGGCTGGATGCAGAGGAAGGCCTCACACACGACGATAAACGCCGAGATGTTGAGGATGAAATTCGGGGCCAGGTCATGGAAATCCAGGCCGTAGTAGAACATGAGCCCCCGGACAAAGGGATGGAGTGGGAAGCCCAGTCCGCGGAGGAAATGGGAAAGAAATACTACCCTCTCATGGGGCCTGGGGGTGGGGATGAGCTCTCCCTCGTCGGGGAGCCGGTGCACGATGTTGCTGGACAGATATCCGGCGCTGCGCAACTTCTGGATGTGCCCCTCCGTAACGAAGGAGGCCATCCACTTGCCTCCCGCTCCGGACATAGTTGGAGAAGGTTGAGGTGAGGTATGCGGACTTGGGTGCTGGAGCTCAAGTTCGCGGAGATGGATAAGCCAAGGAGGAGGAAGGCGCAGGTAAAAGGGTTGGATCTTTATCCCCTTATATGGGCGGACAAAAACATGTGTCCCCACCGGCCTGATAAAACTCGCTTATCTCCCAGGCGCCGCAATCAATGGCGCGGTTGGGTTACCCACGTCCGTATTGATGGGAATCCCGGAATAAGGGGAACACGATCTCTGCTTCGACAAGACGTGCCAAGGAAACCGCTTCGCTAAACACGCTGAGGTGGTACAATAAAAACGATTCGAGTAAAGGCTTGGTTGTGGTGTGACGTCACGCCACGAAATACGTCAGCAGATTGAACTTGTGTAAATATTATTCTCTCTACGGTGGTATGTGGAATTTATTTTGCAGAGCCGGACACTATCCTAGTGTTCACAATCTTCTATAAATTATTCCGAGAAGGAGCCCGCCCTGCAATGCGGAAGACAATGTGCGCGCCGGACTCGTCGTCATTGAAGCCTGGTTCAGGGGCTACTGAGGGAGTCCTAGACTAGGGGGTGTCCGGATAGCCGAACTATCATCATCGGCCGGACTCCAAGACTATGAAGATACAAGATTGAAGACTTCGTCCCGTGTCCGGATGGGACTTTCCTTGGCATGGAAGGCAAGCTTGGCAATACGGATATGTAGATCTCCTACCATTGTAACCGACTCTGTGTAACCCTAGCCCTCTCCGGTGTCTATATAAACCGGATGGCTTTAGTCCGTAGGACGAACAACAATCAGACCATAGGCTAGCTTCTAGGGTTTAGCCTCCTTGATCTCGTGGTAGATCTACTCTTGTAATACACACATCATCATTGTTAATCAAGCAGGACGTAGGGTTTTACCTCCATCAAGAGGGCCCAAACCTGGGTAAAACATCGTGTCCCTTGTCTCATGTTACCATCCGCCTAGACGCACAGTTCGGGACCCCCTACCCAAGATCCGCCGGTTTTGACACCGACACCACCCTTTATTCCATAGTCCATAAAAGCTTTACCCAAAACTTGAAAACTTCACAACACAAAACTCAACAGGAAATCTTATAAGCTCTGTTAGTGAAAGAAAACAAAACCACCACATAAGGTACTGTAATGAACTCATTATTTATTTATTTTGGTGTTAAAACTACTGTATTCCAACTTCTCTATGGTTTATAAACTATTTTACTAGCCATAGATGCATCGAAATTAGCAAACAACACACGAAAAACAGAATCTATCAAAAACAGAACAGTCTGTAGAAATCTGTAACTAACGCAAACTTCTGGAACTCTAAAATTCCTGCCAAACTAGGACGTACTGGACAATTTTTTTATTGATCAGCATCAAAAAGAATCAATGCAAAAGCACGTTTCTGTGATTTATTGAATTTTTTCTCGTTAGCGCAAAGTTTCTGCTTTTCAGCAGAATCAAATCAACTACCATCATAGTTTATCCTATAGGTTCTACTTGGCACAAACACTAATTAAAAGATAAAAACACATCTAAACAGAAATTATATGCAAAATTTATTACTAAACAGGAACAAAAACAAAAACACAAAGAAAATTGGGTTGCCTCCCAACTAGCGCTATCGTTTAACGCCCCTAGCTAGGCATAAAAGCGAAGATAGATCTAACGAGTGCAATCTTTGGCACTTGGTCCATAAGTAGAGCAATTATAATCTTTAGGGGTTTCTCCCTTTTTAGCGATGATAAAACCTTTAGGCAAAAATTCAAGAACTTCGTTTGTAGCAAAAGTTTTCTCAACGATAGAGTGACAATTGGGATGAACACTCATGGATTTGATATCCACATCTCCCTTACTAGAAAATTCACCCTTATTTTTAGGAACATAAATAAACTTGGCAGTTTTGGTTGGGGGGTTTGGAGTATTTTTCATAGAGGAAAACGCAGAACCTAAGTTAGTCATGATATCCTCAAGTTTAACAATTCTTGTAGAATCTAGATCTATTTTTTCATTAACTATAGGTTCTTTTTCTTTAAGATCTTTCAAAGTGACCTCAACCCTAGATCCGTATTGGGTAATTTGATTATGAATCTTTCTATCCAAGTTTTCAATTAACTCAACAATGGCAATTTTATTTTCAATGATCTCAAGACATTGCATAACATGTTCCAAAGTTAGAACAGTTCCATTAACCAAAAGAGGTGATGTGCCAAACAAATCTAGCATAGCATTATAAGCTTCAAACATGTGACTATTCAAGAAATCCCCTCCGGCAACGGTATCAAGAATGCACCTATTCCAATGAGTAATGCCTACATAAAAATTGCGAAGAAGAACGGAAGTAGAAAGCTTCCTAGTGGACTAATTTTGAGCAATGCAAATTCTATGCCAAGCATCTTTTAAATTTTCTCCCTCCCTTTGCTTAAAATTGAGAATTTCATGTTCGGGAGTAATAACAAGGATAGGAGAACTAGCCATAGCGACAAGGCAAACGAGCAAACACACGGAAAACGGAAAAAGGCGAGCGAAAAGAGAGGAGGAGATTGGGAAAGAGAGGGCGAATAAAACGGCAAAGGTGAAGTGGGGGAGAGGAAAACGAGAGGCAAATGGAAAATAATGTAAATGCGAGGGAGATGAGTTTGTGATGGGTACTTGGTATGTCTTGACTTGAGCGAAGACCTCCCCGGCAACGGCGCCAGAAATCCTTCTTGCTACATCTTGAGCTTGCGTTGGTTTTCTTCGAAGAGGAGAGGGTGATGCAGCAATAGTAGCGTCAGTATTTCCCTCAGTTTTTTAGAACCAAGGTATCAATCCAGTAGGAGGCTCCTCAACAAGTCCCACGAACCTACACAAACAAACAAAGAACTCGCAACCAACGCGACAAAGGGGTTGTCAATCCCTTCACGGCCACTTGCGAAAGTGAGATCTGATAGAGATAATATGATAAGATAAATATATTTTTGGTATTTTATAATATAGATGCAGAAAATAAAGATGCAAATAAAAGTAGATTGGAAGAAAATATGATAAGGGATAGACCCGGGGGCCATAGGTTTCACTAGAGGCTTCTCTCGAGAGCATAGGTATTACGGTGGGTGAACAAATTACTGTCGAGCAATTGATAGAAAAGCGAATAATTATGGCGTTATATAGGCATGATCATGTATATAGGAATCACGTCCATAACAACTAGACCGACTCCTGCCTGCATCTACTACTATTACTCCACACATCGACCGCTATCCAGCATGCATCTAGAGTATTAAGTTCATAAGAACAGAGTAACACATTAAGCAAGATGACATGATGTAGAGGGATAAACTCAAGCAATATGATATAAACCCCATCTTTTTATCCTCGATGGCAACAATACAATACGTGTCTTGCAACCCTTTCTGTCACTCGGTAAGAACACCGCAAGATTGAACCCAAAGCTAAGCACTTCTCCCATGGCAAGAAAGATCAATCTAGTAGGCCAAACCAAACCGATAATTCAAAGAGACTTGCAAAGATAACTCAATCATACATAAAAGAATTCAGAGAAGATTCAAATATTATTCATAGATAAACTTGATCATAAACCCACAATTCATCGGATCTCGACAAACACACCGCAAAAAGAGATTACATCGAATAGATCTCCACAAGAGAGGGGGAGAACATTGTATTGAGATCCAAAAAGAGAGAAGAAGCCATCTAGCTAATAACTATGGACCCATAGGTCTGTGGTAAACTACTCACAACTCATCAGAGAGGCAAGGATGTTGATGTAGAAGCCGTCCGTGGTCGATTCCCCCTCCGGCAGAGTGCCGACGAAGGCTCCAAGATGAGATCTCACGGATACAGAAGGTTACGGTGGTGGAAATTGTGTTTCGTCCTGCCCCTGGATGTTTTTGGGGTACGTAGGCTTATATAGGAGGAAGAAATACGTTGGTGGCCGCCCGAGGGGCCCACGAGACAGGGGGTCGCGCCCTACAAAGGGGGCGCCCTCCTATCTCGTGGGAGCCTCGGCTGCTTCTGGACTTGCACTCCAAGTCCTCTAGATCACGTTCGTTCCAAAAATCACGCTCCCGAAGGTTTCATTCCGTTTGGACTCCGTTTGATATAATCCTTTTCTTCGAAATACTGAAATAGGCAAAAAAACAGCAATAAGGGTTGGGCCTCCGGTTAGTAGGTTATTCCCAAAAATGATATAAATGTGTAAAATAAAGCCCATAAACATCCAAAAGGGGTAATATAATAGCATGGAACAATCAAAATTTATAGATACGTTAGAGACGTATCACCTGATGAGGCCGCTCCTGAGGAGGTCGTGCGTCGTCCGCCCCGCGAGGCTTGGCCCCTCGCGGGGGTCTTGAGTGTTTGGTTGATGAAGACGGGCCGCATCGGGCCGCTGGTGGAGCCACGCCATGGGCCGCAGGCAGGGAAGTCTGGGGACCCCCATTCGCAGAACGCCGACAGTAGCCCCCGGGCCCAAGGCGTGCTCGGACTTGGCTTAGCGGTGAAGCCATGGGGCAAGTGTGGAGCGCCGCAGGCCCCCAAGCCTGCGGCCTTGGTTGACGCGTGGCGACTGATTGGGCATGGGCGTCTCCGCTTTGCCACGCTGCCACGGCAACTGCCCGACTGACAAAGGCTGGCATGGGCAGGGTTTGTCTTCATTACTCTCCTTCGCCTTGCTCCAGATCCCCTTCCTTGCTTCCTTGCTTCCGAAATCTCCAGATCTGCTCCACCCCTTCCTTTTAGTGAGCAATGGCGCCCCGCAAAGTCAAGGTCGATGCGCTACCGGCTTGGTACTCGCCGGCCCTGGATGCCCCCAATATGTCGGAGAAGAATCTCACCGCCACGCACCTGCTGACGGTGGTGGAGGGTAGCGAGATGGGGGAGACCGAACTCCGGGCTAGCTCCGCCGAGCCGGAGGCCAAGGGGAGCACCTTCTACCCCTTCTTCATGAACACCATCGTCGTCGACCTGGTTCCTACCTTCTCCAACTTCTTCTATGCCGTCCTCTGCCATTGCAGGTTGCAAGCCCTTCATCTCCATCCAAACTCCGTTCTCCTTTTGTCGATCTTCGCCTATTACTGTGAGGCGCATGTTGGGGTGATGCTGTCCGTGGCTCTGCTGCGCCACTTCTTCTCCCTCCGCATCAACAGCAAGCACACCTCAGCATGCGCCAACTTCGTCGCGTACGCCAAGGCCAACGCGATCTCGAAGACCGGGAAGAGGGTCGACAACTACCAGAGCAAGTGGGTCATGATGGATGCCAGATGCATCCACCCCCGGTTGGTGCTGCCCACGGGGATGCCCCAGCCTGACGAGGGGTGGTCTCATGCGAAGCTCGACGACAACTGGGCGAAGTTGGGGCTGGAGAAGATGAACACCGACTTGAAGCCAGGCAACATGAAGGCGGCGAAGCTGACGGGGGCCACACTCTCGAGGGAGTTCCTGACGTAGCGAGTGGCTCCGTTTCAGGCGCACTCACGCCCCTTATGGACGCTTGGGGGTGCTGATGACAAGCTCCGGTTCAACCCAGTGGCCCTGGCTGACGATGAACTGGCCTCAGCTCTTCACCTTTTGGTTGGAGACGACCAGGAAGGTCTGGAGGGTGCCCCTGCCCTCTTGCTCCTTCGCGAGGATCAGGCGCAGGTGGTGGAGGCCATGCCCACCTTTGATGGCCGCGGCCTGGTGCCACCGGAGCCGCCGCGGCCGAGGGGGAGGCGACGCTGGTGAACGTGTCCTCGGGTGACTCCCGCAGGGGAGGAGGAGAGGAAGGGGACGAGGAGCGCGACTCGGAGGAGATCCTCGAGGGGACGGGGGAGACCTCCCCCCCCCCCACGCGTGGCTGACATCCTCCGCACCATGCCAAACGACGACGAGGCTAATGCCTCCCAGGAGGATGATGGCCCGCTCGTGTTTCCGAGGAAGAGCAGGTCAGCGCTGATCTCCCAGGAGACTGCCTCTGCTCAGGTGCCGCCTGGAGATGCTTCCAAGCCTTCCGCTGCATCTCCTCCTGCTTCCGGAGCTCCCACGACTGCGCCCCAAGCCTCGAGGCTCTCGGGCTTCAAGCTTGGCAAGAGGACGGTGAACTACACCGCGGTAGACCAGTAAGTGTATGTGCTTCCGCCTTGCTCTTGATTATGCAACTGGTACTTGACGTTCTCCATTGATTGGTTAGGCCACTACCTGAGGTGAAGAAGAAGAAAGAGGGCGTGGTGGCGCCGTCCGGGGCCGCCTCGCCTGCCGTAGCTGCTCCGTCGTCCATGGGGAAGGGAGGCGATGACGCTCGTACCTCCCCTGCCCGGTCGTCCTCGTGAGGCCTTGGGGAGCGCCCTGGTGAGGTGCCAGCCGCCACGGCCCCGCTAGCTCTGGAGGTGCCAGAACTTGATGCCGTTGCCGAGGTGCCCAAGGCTCAGGAGCCCCAAGTCTCCCAAGCCGTGGTCACAGTGCCACCTTCCCCTCCTGCTGTGCCACTGGTTCTAGGCCCTCTTTCCTCCTCCGATGTCTTGGATCGCGCCCTTTCCGGGATAGTCCAGCTGCGCGAAGACCTCTAGGGTGCCGACCCTCATCTGGTAGCCGGGCGTCTGGAGCTGGTTTCCCGCTAGCTCCACTCTGATGCTTCCGTCCGAGCGACGCTGAGGCGGGACGCGGAAGCCTCTGAGAAGGAGAAGCAGGTTGTCGTGCAGGCCGTAGCTGCTCGCGATGCGGCGCTGAAGGATGCCTCGGCAGCCCAGGACCGCTGCAAGGCGCTGGAGGCTGAGCTGCAGGATCTGCGTGACAAGCGCGCTGAATAAGCTCGTGGCCGCCAAGCGGAGGAGGACAAGATGAAGGCTCGGGAAGATGCCATCAGAGATCGTGACGCCGAGCTGATGCGGCTGACGGAGGAGCAGGCTGCCGAGCGCGGCCGGCTAGAGACGCTAGAGCAGACGGGGAAGGCGAAGAAGGCCGAGGTGGACGCCAAGGCGAAGATCGTGGCAGAGGACTGCATGGCCTTCGCACTCCTTGAGGAGAGGTCCCATGCGGCGCTGAAGACGCTCTATGACCATGGCCTGGAGAAGCCGCTGGCTACCGATGAGGTAGGCCCCGCGCAGCTGCTCCCTTACCTGGTCGAAGCGCTTGAAGAAGTCGTGAACGGCGTCGGCCCCATGGCAGAGACGGAAGCTCGTGTCCTTTCTTCTGCAGCGCTGACGCGTGTCTTCAGCCACCTCTACCTTTGCGACACCAACACCGACCTTGACGAGCTGCTGGAGCCCGTGGACAACGATCACTTCACCGTCGCTACAGAAACCGTGAAGGGCCAGGTGGTGGCCTTGCTGGGGAAGTTCCGCGCCTTTGCTTCTACGCCCACGGCAGGCAGTGGTGCTAGTCCTCCAGCCCCAAGTGGTGGCACGGGTGGTGCTACCGCGGGGTTGGAGTCCTTGGCGGGCGACGGCAATACCCAAGGGTGACGACTTCTTTCCTGCTTAATTCCTGCAATGTGAACCATGCCTCATAGAGGCGTTTAAATTTGTGTCTGGCATTGTGAAGACAATTATGGTTTGTAATATTTGCTCCAGAATTTGCTTGCAGTTTCCTTCCTAATTGCTTTATGTTTTACGTGGGCAGAGCTCGGCCCCGCACATACCTCAACCGCCGTTAGCCCCGACCGGAAACCAGGACGAAACCAAGGAGTGAGGGGCTACGTGACAAGTTAGGCTCCTGAGTCATGATGCTCAGGAGTCCCCCTTGACATGCAAACAAAAAATAGGAAGGGAACATAGGGGTAGGTATAGTTTTCTATGTCGATAGAGCCCGGCCCCGCACATACCTCAACCGCCGTTAGCCCTGACCAGAAACCAGGACGGGACCAAGGAGTGAGGGGCTACGTGACCAGTTAGGCTAATGGGTCGCGATGCTCAGGAGTCCCCCTTGACGTTCAAACGACCTCCATACCTTGGCTCCGCTCGGGGAGGGGCACGCGACGACCAGGTCTGGAGGACCTGGCTAGGAGGCGTACGCTCGGGCGTGACCCGGCGCAGCCCCCATGCCCAGCCCCCTCGCGTGACGCTCTCGAGGGGAGGTGTTGCGATGAGGTCGGACACTGAGCTCTGGGCTCCCTGATGTTGATGCGACCGTGGGGCCGCCCTCAGTTGTTTATCACCAGCGTGGAGCATAGTGCTTCCGCATGTGTACGGGCATAGCCGCTCCTCGACAGTGTCGACGGCCAGCGCGGAGCATGCTGCTTCCACTGGTGCATGGGAGGGGGGGCCCTCTGAGGAGGGCCCCTAGGGTGTGTACAACCCTGCCCTGACACGTGGCTTGCACGGCAGGGCTGGAGGAGGTGTGTCTGGGCACTCGTGAGCCAGCGCGGGACTCACGAGGCCCTATCTCAAGGCGGGTTATGCCTGGTCTTGGATCACGGACAGCTGTGTGTTCCTGCGGGATGGTTAGGTACAAATGCTCTACGTCCTCAGGTCCTGTCCCTCGAGCGAGCTCAGCCGCCACTAGTATACCAGGTCATGATGCCGTGGTCAAGGCCAGGGGGTGAGGGCTGGAGAGCCAGTAAGAGCTCCTGAGTCGCGATGCTCAGGAGCCCCCCTTTTAACGAGCAAGCGATTTGCACGAGATAGAAAGAGAGGCCCGTGGTAGGCACCGATCGAGCAGGTGATAATCATAAGTAGATCAAGCATGAAAGGCAAACCAGCTCGGGTAAAAGCAGAACGGATACATGCCACTGGGTCAGGCCCAAGCGGCTTGGGGATGATGCAACCCAAGGGGCGCTCCCAGCAAGGTAAGCTAAAGGCATAAGAAAAAGGGATACATGCCGCAGGGACGGACCCACGTGGCCTGGGAATGATGCAGCCCTGAGGGTGCTCCCAGCTGAAATGAACTTGGGGGATGTCACCTAGTTCTGTTGTAGATGAAGGAGGGGTGTTGGAGTAGCTGAAGACGCGCGGTGAGGAGGCCGCTCCTCACGAGCCACCCGAACCCTGAGCCTCGGGAGGCTCCGGGGGTCCAGGCGGTTCCTTGAGGACCGTCTCCACCTCCGCTAGGACCGTGTGGTGCCTGGCCTCCTGAGCCATCAGAATGCTCCGCAGGTGTCGCTGGTGGATGGCAGCCACGTTCGGCAGGCCGTGAGGCATGCGAACGTAGTTGTACGGCGGACCCTCGCAGCGTCCTACGCGCGAAAGCCAGAAACGCTCCTGAGACGCGGCTCGGTTGAGCCCTGGGCTGTCGATGCAGACGCGCAGCCCGCCATCCTTGCCAGGATGGGGAGATACACCAGGCATGCGGCGATCACTGTGCATGGCTCTAGCTTCCTGATGCTCCTGAGTGGTCTTGGTGGCGAATTCCTGAACATTGGGCTTTCCTCGCCCTGCACCTTCCCGAGGGAAACGTGCTGCGAAGCACGCTTCCAAGTGGTGCCCAAGCGCCTCCCTCGTGATGCTGGCAAGGTCTGAGGCCCTTCAGAAGAGAGCCCCCAAGCCCTGCCCGAGGAGGGCGCCGAACGCGCCTTCCTATGCAAGGGAAGGAGGTTCCCCATGCACGGGCGTTGATCCTGGCGCGACACCGCCTGAGAGACCAACCTCCTGAGGCCTCGAGCGGAGCGGCTGCTTATTCTTCTTGGGGGCGGCCTTCGGAGGGTTCTTGCCTTTGCTACTTGGATCCTCGATTGATGCAGCTTGGAAAGCACGCTTGAGGGAGCACACCTCATCTCTCTCTTTGCAGGGGACCGTGATGATTCCGCCGCTTCCTGGCACCTTGAGGACGTTGTAGCCATGGTGGGTCACTGCCATGAACTTTTTTTTTGAAACCTTGAATAGTAGGAGCACCTCTCACTGTTATTTTTGTATTAACATAATATAGTACAAATTACATGGTGTCTATACAAGTGTCATCACCCCATTTGGGGTGTGTCAGGATGCTAGTGTACAGAAGAAAGGATTATAGGGATGAGGTGTTTGTGTTTTTCCTTGACCCTATAGGCAAGGAGAGAGAAGTCTGTCTTAAATCTGTCCAACCAAGAAAGTTTTGTTGGAACAATCCCTCTGAAGTGTTTATTGTTACGTTCCTTCCATAAACTACAAGCCGCAAGCTAGAACATCTCCATAAAAAGAGGCCTATTCCAGCGTTGTTTGGCCGTGACCACGTTGTGAAGGCGTGACATTCCTTGTGGCCAGGATAGGCCCAGACTTGCCCAGCAATCAATGCTGAAGCGGCACTCAAAGAACAAGTGCTCCAAAGTTTCTTCGATTTGCAGTCCACATAGGATACAATTGTGGTCATCACCAATATTGTAGTGTCGTCTTTTGAGCATATTCCTGGTATTCAGGCGATCAGCCAGAAGCAAACACCCGAAAACTTTGATTTTCATTGTTGACCTTGATTTCCAAATCCAACCAAAGGCTTCATGTGCTCGAATATCTCTGAAGTAGAATTCATAGTATTTATGTGGTGTGAATTGATCTGATCCCCATGCATATATCCAAACATCTGTCTCATCAGATAGGGTAGTCGTGGACAAGTCAGATTGCATCAATCTAACTTTAGCGTGGGCTTGCTCAGAAAGAGGAAGGTGGAACGCCTCCCGCAGTGCCGTGATGGACAAGAAATCTCCGACAGAGATGTCTTCATTAATGGTGTAGGAGAATGCGCGAGGATAACTCTCCGCAATAATGTTGTCCGCCCAGGAGTCCTTCCAGAAGAGGACATTCTTGCCATTTGCTACCTGGACATGGGTGATTCCTCTATAAATGGGCATTAGCTTTGCAACATCACGCCACCAGAACAAACCAAACGTGTCAGAGGCGTGTGGAATGCGGTTAGAGTAATATGTATCCCAGATGAGATGGACCCAAGGCACGTCCACCTATTATAGAATTTATGTAAGTATTTGAGTAGTAGGGCATCTCCTTGTGTTCTTAGATCAATCACACCTAGGCCACCGCATTCCTTGGGTCGGCATACCATGTTCCAGGCGGCTAGGGAGTTGCATTTATCACCTTGTTCAGTTTTTTTAGTCCACAAACATTTCCTCCTAATCTTGTCCAGTAATTCAATGATCTTAGTTGGCAATCTAAGCATGCAAAGAGCAAAAATGATCAACAAAGTGATCACAGAGTTGAGCAGAGATAATTTGCTACCGTAGGATATCATGTTGAGAGTGGCAGTTAGTCTTCTTTCCATGGAACAAACTAGAGGCATAAGTTCAACAATTGTTGGTCGTGTAGTTCCAAGAGGGAGCCCCAAGTAGGTAAAAGGCAACTTGCCAATGACACATCCAAATATGTTGGCTATTTCCTGAGTTTTTGCTAGATCACAATTCATTGTGATGAGAGTGGGTTTATGAAAGTTTATTTTCAACCCAATGGACGTGGCATAGTCATTTAAGATGTCCTTGACGGTTGTAGCTTGTTGGGTGCATGATGGCATGACCAAGATGGTGTCGTCTGCGTACTGAAATACAGGGTATTCATTTTGGTGCTGGGACGGGAACGGCAGATGAATCAAGTTGCGCGCGAAAGTATCATTTATGGCAGCCTGCAAAAGGTCGGCTGCAAGAACAAAGATTAGGGGGGAGAGAGGGTCTCCCTGTCTTACACCGCATTTGCAATAAAATTGCCGACCAGGAGTGCCAAGAAGGACCAAAGATTTGCCTGAGGAGAAGATGCATCGGATCCATCCCATCCATTTGTCATTGAATCCCATGTTTTTCATAATTTCAATCATGGCCTCATGTTCGATCGTATCAAATGCTTTGGCAAAATCTAACTTTAGGAGCATGATTTCCTTTCTTGAAGATTGGCATTGGTATATGTACTCATAGGCCCATGCGAGACAGTCTTGTATCGTCCGTCCTTTAAGAAATCCATATTGATTCTTGTGCACAATTTTTAGGATGACATTTTTGAGTCTATTAGCCAAGATTTTTGTGACCACCTTGAGACAACAGTTTAGGAGTGTGATCGGTCGATAGTCATTGATAGACTCAGGAGAGCCTATTTTGGGGATGAGGGTGATGAAACCATCATTAATACTTTCCAAATTGAGCTCCCCACTGTGAAATTGGTTGCACAAGTTATAAAAGTCGTGCTTGATGATTGGCCAGCATCGTTTTAAGAATAGACCATTAAAGCCATCCGGGCCAGGGGCTCTGTCCGCGGGCAATTCTTTGATAACTTTGTCTATCTCTTCATTTGTAAAAGGAATGGTGAGCTCATCGAGTCCATTGCACATCTTGATTATTCTGGCTAGGTTGAACTTCATATTGCAGGGCCGTGATGATCCCATCCTTTCTTTGAACGTTTGAAAAATTATAGACTCCTTTCCTGCATGATCCTCGACCAAAGTGCCGTCATGTGTTGCTAGGGTAGCAATGTTATTCTTCCTATATCTTTCGGAGGCCAAGGCCTGGAAGAATTTGGACGGCTCGTCCCCAAACTGAACCCATCTTATGGTGCATCGCTTTTTCCAATAAGCTTGTTGATACCGCAGTAATCTTATGATGTGCACCTTGAGAATTCTTCTAAAATTAACTTCAGGAACAGTTAAAGTCCTTTTATTTTCAAGCTCATCAATCTCACAAAGGGCTTTATTTGAATTCTCAATAGCCACAGAGAGTTTGGATATGCCTTTACTCCAATGTTTTAGGTCACGTCTCAGGGTTTTGAATTTTCGGCACAGAATGGTGGCAGTATTTGAGGAGTGTACTGGTTTGGCCCAAGAAGTTTCAACAATTTGCATGAAACATGGATGTTGCACCCAGAAAGATTCGAAGCGAAATAGTTTTGATTTGGGGATATTTGTTTCAATAGTAACCACACAAGGGATATGATCGGAGACTGGCTTACCGAGTGGTTTGACCAAGGTTTTTGGGTATGATGTGGTCCAATTAGTACTCGTGAAGAACCAATCCAATTGCTCTAAAAGAGGGTCAAGCTGCATATTGCTCCAGGTGAATGAACGTCCCTTGATCGGTAATTCAATGAGGCTTTGACAACGGATGAAATCATTAAATGTGTTCATGTCATTAATGCTGCCTCCTGGTTTATTATGATTATTAGGTGCACGTATGAAGTTAAAGTCCCCCACGAATAGCCAATCTTCATTTGATGGAATGTTAAGTGAACACAACCAGTGAATGAAATGTTCCCTCTGCTCACCTTGGCAAGGGCCATATACATTAACCAACGTCCAACATTGCGCTGATTGTGTTGATTTGAAACGTGTAGCCAGTGCAAAATATTCAGATAGCAGCACATCAGCATAGGAAATAGTGCTATTCAAAATAGTGACAATACCCCCCGAAGCCCCACGAGAAGGTACAAATGCAAATTGGTCAAAGCGACGAGGGCAGCAAGATTTAATGAACGACAAATCGAAAGATGGTTTCTTGGTTTCTTGCAAAAAGATCACCGCACAGCCACTAGAGGTAATTGCATTGGAAAGCGCTAGTTGCTTGTCCCCTGAGTTTAACCCACGAACGTTCCAACATAAAACATTCCAGTTTACCAAAAGATTCATTGCTTATAAGGAAATAAAAGGATCTGCAAAGGAGAAGCTAGGTCGAAGCCGGGGGCTCCTCCTCCTGTGAAGCCATCAGTGCTTCGTCAGTGAGTTCTTCAGAAGGTATTGCACATAGCACAGTGCCAATCTGCTGGATCAACCTGATAGGCGTAGGTGGTGGGATCTGCTCGGCATCCTCAACCTCCCTAATAGTAAGAGCAGAGGGAACCACCCTGGGTTTAACCTTTGAAGTTTTTGCCTTGCTGTCAGAGACTTGATGAACTTTGAAACCATCATACTTGTTGGTGCGAGCACTTCTACGCAGGGAAATAGCACATTCAGGCACCACAGATTTTCCTTTGCGTGTTAGGACTGTAGAAGGGCCAGCAAATTCAGCAACAGTTGGAGGAGGGTTCTGAAGTTGTTCCACAGGAACAAGCTGCATGTCCATTGGAGCAATCAGGACATCTTCAGAGACTGTAGCTGGATCTACTAAGTCCTCATTAAGCTCCTGGTTAACAGCTTCAAAAAGATCTTCAATAATAACATTTGAAGAAGATGCAATGGCATTTGTTTTGGAAGCAGAGACCACTGTCAGAAAGTCCTCATTTTCAGATAATGTAATTCTAAAGGTGACTGAATCTTGCTGAAATCCATAGTGATCATTCCATGGCCCAAAAGAAGCCACAATGGGCTTAATAGCAGCAGCAAGATATGTATTTAACCTGAACATAGGAATGCAGTCCCTAATAAGCATAGCAGGTATGAAATCACCTTGAATGGACACATCCAGGTGTAGGCCAGCAGCAGAGAGATTCAAAGACAACTCCAGTATATTGTTGGGCAGAATAGCAGATGTAGAGCTGATGGGTAGAGCAAGTTGATTGTGTTCAGGAGTAACCAAGGCAGAGTCATCAGAACTAGACCCAGGAGAGACCAAATCAGAGACAGCATTGCTGGCTGAAGGAACTCCAGTGGCATCCTGTGGCCAGAACTGATTCATCAGGTTAACATGCACAAGCACATATGAGTCAGAAATGGTTGCACTGGAATCAGAGCTTGAGGGAACAGAGATGGAGTCATTCCAGGCAGCCCTAGGGCTGTCATGCAGATTCTATGGTGGCACAATACCATGGTCTACCTGAGGCCCCTCCCCAGCCAACCATTGTTGAAAATTGTACAGAACTTGGCCAGGGCTGGATACCATAGGATGGCATTGTATGGCAGGTGGATGTGGGAGACGTCGAAGTCGATGAGCTCGGTGCGGTAGTTGTCGCACTGTCCAAACGTGACAGGGAGGCGGACCTGCCCTATCAGGGTGGTGGAGCCGTCGGTAACTCCTAAAAAGGCTTGGTAGGCTGGAGCTGATCATACGACACTTGAAGGTTGTCGAACATCTCGACAGACAAGACGTTAAGGCCTGTGCCACCATTGATGAGGGTCCTTGTGACCTGCACGTTGCTGATGACTGGGGAACAGAGCATCGGGAGGACGCTGGCAGTAGCCGCGCACTTGAGTTGATCCGCTGAGCTGAAGGTGATGGTGTACTTGGACCACCTGAGCGGGCGCGTGGCCTCGAGCTTGGGGAGGACTATCTTCACCTCGAGAGCGAACTGCTTGAAGATGCGCTGGGAGGCTAGGGCCTGAGCTCCGCCCAAGATGCAAGCAATAGCACGTGGCTCCTGGAAGCCCCTAGCCCCCTTGTCCTGATGATGGTCATCTTTCCTTCTTGGCGGTGGCGGCAGCGGAGGAAGGCCTGCGTTTCCCTGCGGGCGGTCCTCGCGAGGCTGATCCCTCCAGGCGCCCTCGCGAGGCTGGTCCTGCCAGCGATCCTCTCGAGGTCGGTCGCGCCACTCCTCGCGAGGGAGACGATCGTCCCATCGTCCTCCGCCATGTTCTCCTCCTCGGTTGTAGCCCCGGTCATTGCGCTCGGGGCACCGATCGAAGCGTCCTTCTCGAACGGCCCTAAGGTCATGGCAATCATTGGTGTTGTGGGTGTGGAGGTTGTGGTAGGCGCAGAAAGGTCGGCTGGGCTTGAATGTCTCCGGCTGGTCCCTTCCGTGCTTCGTGTCCGGCTCCGCAGGGAGCACAGCTACTCCCTTGCGCTTGGCGTCCTTGGCCTTGAGCTTCTTTTCTTCTGGGTCACCAGCTAGTAGTTCGAGGAGGGAGAGGAGCCCCTCCTCAGCCCTTGCGCACTTGGTCGCCAGATTGAACAGCTCCAGGGATGTGCAGAGCTCATCGTGGATGGCCAGCTCCTCCTTCATCTTGATATCGCGGACACCGTCAGAGAACACCGAAATGATAGCCTCGTCCATGACCTTGGGGATCTTGACGTGGACGTTGTTGAAGTGTTGGATGTACTTCTGCAGGATCTCCCCAGGCTGCTGCTTGATGCGGGCAGATCACCCACGGCCGGGGGGCGGTCGCGAGTGTCCTGGAAGTTCACGATGAAGCGACTACATATCTCGTCCCAGGAAGAGATCGAGCCGGGGACAGGTTCAGGAGCCAGGAGCGGACGCCGTCCTTGAGCGCCATGGGAAACCGATTCGCCATAACTTTCTCATCGCCTTTGGCTGCCTCAATGCTCAGCTCGTAGAGTTGCAAGAACTCTTCGGGGTCGAGGGTGCCGTCGTAGCGAGGAGGCAGGTCTGGCTTGAACTTGCCCGACCAGGCGATGCTGCGCAGCTCGGGGGTGAAGGCGCGGCAGCCTACTGTGGCCACCGGAGCCCCTTGCTGCCGTTGAGCTTGCTCTTGGTGATGCCCGCACATCGCTGCGACTGGTAGCGCGCGGTCTTGTCATGCCGGAGCAGGGAGCATGGGAGCGCCTTCTCGGGGCCAAGGGATTTCTTGATAGCTTCTTTCTTCTTGTGCGGGCGCCGGGTGTCGGTGTCAAAACCGGCGGATCTCAGGTAGGGGGTCCCAAACTGTGCGTCTAAGGCTAATGGTAACAGGAGACTGGGGACACAATGTTTACCCAGGTTCGGGCTTGATGGAGGTAATACCCTACTTCCTGCTTGATTGATCTTGATGATATGAGTATTACAAGAGTGGATCTACCACGAGATCAGGGAGGCTAAACCCTAGAAGCTAGCCTATGGTATGATGATAATGATGATCGTAAGTCCTACGGACTAAACCCTCCGGTTTATATAGACACCGGAGGGGGCTAGGGTTACACAGAGTCGGTTTACAGAGGAGGAGATCTACATCCGGATCGCCAAGCTTGCCTTCCACGCCAAGGAGAGTCCCATCCGGACACGGGGCGAAGTCTTCTATCTTGTATCTTCATAGTCCAACAGTCCGGCCAAAGCATATAGCCCGGCAGTCTGGATACCCCCTTATCCAGGACTCCCTCAGTAGCCCCTGAACCAGGCTTCAATGACGATAAATCCGGCGCGTAGATTGTCTTTGGCATTGCGAGGCGGGTTCCATCTCCGAATACTCCAAAGTTAATTCTGAACACAAGGACCATGTCCGGCTCTGCAAGATAATATTCCATATACCACCGTAGAGAGAATAATAATAATCCACGAATCTAATCTGCTGACAATTCTTCGAAAAGTGACATCACGCCATGGTCCCGTTTTTATTCGAACCGTTTTTCGCAACCCGCTTCCGCACACATCGCGAGGCGGTTCCTTTGGCACGTCTTGTCAAAGCAGAGATCGTGTCCCCTTATCACGGGATCTCCATCAATGCGGGTATGGGTAACCCAACCAGCGCCATTAATCGAGGCGCCTGAAAAAATAAGAGTTTTCGAGAGGCAAGTGGGGAGGTGCACATTCATGTCGCCTTTATAAAGGGGCAGAAATCTCCCATTTTCACCCACGCCTTCTTCTTCCTTTGCTCATCCTTCTTGCGCCCTCAAGCTCCAGCGTCCAAGTTCTCACCTTCTCCGTAGGACCGCAGCATGTCCGGAGCGGGAGGCAAGTGGATGGCCTCCTCTGTCACAGAGGAGAACATTACCAAGCTTCGGGAAGCCGGATACCTAGCCGCTAATATCGCGCACAGGCTTCCAACAGAGGGACAGATTACCCCTATGTCGAAGTCTCGGGAGAGAGTGGTATTTCTCCCTCATTTCGTCCGTGGACTAGGGTTTCCACTCCACCCTTTCGTCCGCGGGCTCATGTCCTACTATGGGCTAGATTTTCACGATCTGGCCCCGAATTTCGTCCTCAACATCTCGGCGTTCATCGTCATGTGCGAGGCCTTCCTCCGCATCAAGCCTCACTTTGGCCTGTGGCTGAAAATCTTCTGCGTGAAGCCAAAGATCGTGAGTGGCCAACAGGCGGAGTGCGGAGGCGCCATGGTGGGCAAAATGCCCAATGTTAGATGGCTCGAGGGCTCCTTCGTGGAGTCCATAAAAGGGTGGCAATCAGGGTGGTTCTACATCACCAAGCCACGCGACGCCAACTGGGTGGCGGCCCCCAAATTCAGATCCAGAATCCCCACGCGGCTCACCTCCTGGGAGAAGAAGGGCCTGGCCTGGGGTGAACCCACGGAGCTGACCGGACTCGAGACCTGCCTCAGAAGTATGAGGGACAAGAAGATCAAGCTTGTCAACGTGGTCCATGTCATGCTCATTCGCCGGATTCTCCCATCTCAAAGACGAGCGTTTGATATGTGGGAGTTCGACCCGGATGAACACCAGATGCTGCTAGAGCTCTTTGACACAACGCACAAAGAAATTTGGAAGGTTCTGTTCAAGACCGGCGAAGTCCCTCCTCCCCTTTCTGAGGACCGAGGGCTCAGCGCAACGCGCCTTGCCAGTCCGGTAAGTCCCTTGACTATTCACGAGATGTTCCCTTAGCACTTTCGGGGGAGGATTCTTAAGTCACCTTGCTGACCGAACAGGAGTGGGTGGAAACGGCGGAGCGGATCAACTGTCCGGCTCCATTGCCAGAGGACCCAGTAAGCGCACTCCGGGCGGAGATGCTGGTTCCAGCGCCTTATAAGGTGCCGGAGAAAAAGGCCGAAAAGAAGGCCACGGGGACACGAAGGGGTCTTCGGCACGAGGCCGCACCCGACGCCTCGCCAGAAGAAGATGAGGCGCACTCCTCCCACGAAGGGGAGGATAGGAAGAAGAAGAAGAAGAAGGCCGCCTCAACTGAGGGGCCCGAAGGGTCCAAGAAGGCGGCCACGGGGACCAGAAAAGGTCACCGGCGCAGGGCCGTGATAGAGTCGTCATCTGAAGACGACGAGGAAGATTCTCCCCCCGAAGACGGGTGAGAACATGAAGAAATGCCTCCTCCCCGCACTAGGGAGGAGAAGAAAAGGAAGGCCGCCCCGTCGGGGGAGGCCAGGACGCCAAAGAAGGGCAAGGCGTCCCTTCCAGATCAATCCACTACCACCGCTTTTGGTGACGAGGAGTGGCTGCCCAGGGGCAAACCCCGGGCGAGGTCATAAGTATCTGCATTCCATAATATTTTTCATACGAATTTCGACCTCATGGTTTGTAATGACGCCGAACACGTATATGCAGTCCGGCCGGGTCCGATCTCGAGGAGTTCTCTTCGGAGGAGTCTCTGAATGAGTCGGAGATGAATTCGCTCCCAACGGCGACCTCTCCGTGACCCGTGGATTACACCGAGGTGTTATCCCGAAGGATGCCAGAGCAGGAGGCGACGGTTCTGGAGACGCCCCAAGGCAAAATCTCGGGCGCCGGACACATGGGGGACGAGAACCCCATGGATTATGCTGACGGGAGCCATACCAAGTCTGGCTCTCGGTCGGTTACTGCGCCGGAGCCTACAAAGGTTCCGGATTCTGGTAAGCAGTCCCTCGGGAAGGAGGGCAAGCCGGCTGTGCCAATGACCTCCGCCCAGCCGGAGGCACCGAATAATTTGTTGGAAGTGCTTCGAGGAGCTTCCATCGAGGATGAACACCGTACACTTATGGGTACGATGATTGAGAAGGTTTGGTCCGCCAAGAGCGTATTGACCGAAGCCTGCACCAGCCTGCTAACAGGCTTTGAGGTAAAGAAAGTGTGGGGAAATATCACCTGATAGATAGTAGCCCCTGATGCTCTGGTTGGTGTTCGAAAAGAAAAGCCAAACAGAGGGTTAACTAAAAAACCACAGGAAGCTAATAGTATTTGTCTGTATGAATCAAACAGGCACTACTGCTGGCCGCCGCTGCATGCACGACCGATGTTGCCGGACTCAAGCGCGAACTGGGGCAGGCTGAAGAAGAGCTTGGCCTCCTGAAGAAGCAGCTCGAGGCGAACAAAGGTGAGAAAAAACCCCGTCCATATGTCGTATAGAGGATAAAAAGTTGGTGATGCTAAGAAAAAGCATCATGGCTTTTGATAGGGACCGCGACCGAAGTGGCGGCCCTGAAGGAAGCGTTGTCCATGGCCGAAGCCAAGGCGGATAGTGAGCGCATCGAGCAAGAGAAGCAAGATGCCCGGGTGGGAGAGGTATAGCAGGAGCTCCTAGAGCTCGGTCAGAAGTTTGGCTCCCTGGAGCATGACTACAAGACGCAAGCGTCTGAGCTTGCAAAGGCCCTCCAGAGTGCGGTCGACGCCAAGGCCGAAGCCCAAAAGGCCCTCCAGGAAATCCAGACGGCCAAGAAGATAGCGGAGGGTAAGACATTCTTTATGCAAAGCAAGCATGTGGAGGAGTCATTTCTTTTACTTACATGAATCCGGAGCTCTCCAGGGGCATTCGCAGATCTACCACGCAGCATTTCAGATGCTGCGGAGTTCTATCGCGCTGAAGAGGGGAGCTCTACGGAGAAGCTGTTCTGGTCCCAATATACTGGGGCCGAACACCCGATGCCTCTGAGTGACCAACTGAAGCAGCTGGTCAAACTCCACAATGCGGCCGAACAGGCCATGGGGAACCTCATAGTCCGGATGTGGCCTGGCGAGCCCCTGCCCGGCAGCTACTTTGGCCTGGTGAAGCGGATGGTGCATGCCTGTCCACGGCTAGAAGTTATCAAGAAGTCCACATGCATTGAGGGTGCCCGACGGGCCTTTGCCCGCGCGAAGGTGCATTGGGGCAAGCTAGACGCTGAGAAGCTCGTGAAGGATGGACCCCTGGAGGGCAAGGAGCATCGCTGCCCCGCGAAATATTATGATGGCGTTATGAAAGGCGCTCGTCTTGTGGCGAATGAATGTCCTAAGAACATAATTTTTGAGTGAATGTACTCATGTCGTCCATATAATATGAGAACGGGTTTATTGCTGCTATGCAACACTTTGTTTGATTTAGAATATTACCTTCTCTGCGGTCGTTTATCAAAATCTGAAAGTAGGCCAGTCGTCGGCTTCCGCCCCCTTGTAACTAGTACTGGGGTGTTCATGGAGACTCAAGCACTCTTTATCCAAAGTTTTGGTCCTTTAAGGAGGTGTTTGGTGCAGCAAACAAGGCAATCAGACTATTCGGCTTTATAACTCTCACTTGACCATAGAAGTCTACAATTTTAAATTTCGGCGAAGCCCCTAGTATTCGGAAAGCCGAACTGGGGCGTTATACACGCCTAAATTGGACGAAGCCGATTCCTCGCCTTAAGCGGAAAAAATATTTAGGGATTTTGGTAACTCGCGAACAGTGACCAACTCTCGCCGCATCATGACGGTAAGTTTTAGGCTTTCTCTACTGAGGTGCTTGTCCGGAAGAACCGGGACATAATCGCAGTAGTTCTCCCTGTGCTACCTTAGCCGATATAACGAAACATAAGGTACCAAAACAAGGGACTTGGGCTAACCCAACTATTGACCCAAGACATGATTCGGAGCTGATGCATATAATGCTATAAGTTCGGGGTGTCGCACTGTTGAAAGTGTTCGGACTTTACTTGCCATGGTATGGGGCTCGACAAGAAGCCCCTGGCAAACTAACCGTACCAAGACGTATGGATGCAATATTGAATAAATATTCAACAGAAAATATGAGGATAGTAATAAGAAGATGACGCTACGTACTACTTCCAATTTATTTGGACAATACGGCAAGACGTAGGTGTACAATTGATGCATTAAGCAGAAAAAAATAGGACTGTTTGACATGTCCTATCCAAGGGCAGGCTACATGCGGGTATGTAAGAACAGGTATAACAATCATTGGAGAAGACCAACTGAGTATTTCCTTGTGTGCAAAAGCCTCTTGCCTCCTTGGTGCCCCCTCCATAATGAGTCCGGTTATCCGATCTCTTCTGAAGGGGCTGCCCGAAAGTGGGGTCCTGAAAAAGAAAAAGAAAAAGGTATGCGGGCCTCTTGGCAGCTGAACCGCACTCTGGCCGCATTGTCATCTCGCCTCCACCTATGCCCATGGTATTTTGAGCGCGTAATTGTGCACGCGTGGTACGAACGCTGCTTGAATGGGGCTGGGGTGGAGGCCGGATTGCTAATCGAGCTCCTGGCATGCATGACTGTCCTGTTGCGGGGTACTCCGGACTCGCTTGACGGTGTTCGGAGATGTCATTGCCTGATTGGCTGTTTGTCGGAGGAGGCTGCTTTGTACTTCTGCCGCGAGGGCCGTAGTATGTTCTTTCGTACGGAGGGAGCAGTCTGTATTTCCATTAACCGTTATGACCCTGCGACGACCTGGCATATTGAGCTTGAGGTATGCATAGTGCGGTATCGCGTTGAAATGAGCGAACGCGGTTCGTCCAAGTAGTGCGTGATAGCCACTACAGAAAGGGACGATATCGAAGATTAACTCCTTGCTTCGGAAGTTATCCGTAGATCCAAAGACCACTTCCAGTGTTATTGAGCCCATGCAGTGGGCCTCTACCCCTGGAATTACACCTTTGAAGGTGGTTTTGGTGGGTTTGATCCGTGACGGATCGATGCCCATTTTGCGCGCTGTATCCTGATAAAGCAGGTTCAGGCTGCTGCCACCGTCCATGAGGACTCACGTGAGGTGGAATCCGTTGATGATTGGGTCAAGGACCAATGCGGCTGAGCCGCCGTGATGGATGCTGGTGGGATGGTCCCTACGATCAAAGGTGATCGGGCAGGATGACCATGGGTTGAACTTTGGGGTGATGGGCTCCATCGCATAGACGTCCCTAAGTGCACGCTTTTGCTCCCGCTTGGGGATGTGAGTGGCATAAATCATATTCATCGTTTTGACCTGGGGGGAAATTTCTTCTGTCCTCCAGTGTTCGGACGACGGGGCTCCTCGTCATCATCGTTGTGCAGGCCCTTGTTCTTGTTCTCGGCATTTATCTTGCCGGCCTGTTTGAACACCCAGCAATCTCTGTTAGTGTGATTGGCTGGTTTGTCGGGGGTGTCGTGGATCTGGCACGAGCGGTCGAGTATGCGGTCCAGACTGGACGATCCCGGATTGTTTCTTTTGAACGGCTTCTTCCGCTGACCAGATTTGGAGTTGCTGAATCCAGCATTGACTGCCGTATCCTCCGCATTGTCGCCATTATTTTGATGCTTGTGTCTGTTGCATCGTGGCTTTCCGTTACTGTCGCGGATGTCTGAAGTACCAGGGTTTCCAGGCGCGATGTTGCTACGAGCCAGCCAACTGTCCTCACCCGCGCTAAAGCGGGTCATTAGTGTCGTGAGGGTCGCCATGGTCTTCGGCTTTTCTTGGCCGAGGTGTCGGGCAAGCCACTCGTCGCGGATATGATGCTTAAAGGCCGCCAGGGTCTCAGCGTCCGGACAGTCGATAATTTGATTCTTTTTAGTGAGAAACTGAGTCCAGAATTTCCTGACTGACTCTCCGGGCTGTTGGGTAATGTGACTTAAGTCATCAGCATCCGGTGATCGCACATAGGTGCCCTGGAAGTTATCGAGGAATGCGTCCTCGAGATTTTCCCAACTGCCAATGGAGTTTGCTGGCAAGCTATTTAGCCAGTGTCTAGCTGGCCCTTTAAGCTTTAGTGGGAGATACTTAATGGCATGTAGGTCATCACCGCGGGCCATGTGAATGTGGAGAAGAAAATCCTCGATCCACACCGCGGGGTCTGTTGTGCCATCGTATGACTCGATGTTGACGGGTTTAAAACCTTCTGGGAATTCATGTTCCATTACTTCATTAGTGAAGCAGAGGGGGTGTGCGGTGCCTCTGTGCTGGGCTATGTCGCAGCGTATTCCGATTGGGTCTGGTCGGTAATGTCCGGCCTGGCCGGATTTATCAGTATTGTATCCGACATGACGATCGGTGTCAT